>NW_027445730.1:0-5000 GCF_050003625.1 Haematobia irritans
TTTTTTTTTAAGCCCCGCCTATGCACCAAAATCTCATTTTAAGATTTTCTCTCATATCTATATTCCTTATCACTTCCATCAAGATTGCTCGGGTCTTCCATCTCGCTCTAAAACCCATTATTGAGAGAAGCATAGGAATGCAGTAAGCATAGGAATGCAAATTTTGTTTCTTTTCGTTTTTCAAACACAAAGAAAGAAAAGAATAAATCATTGAAATAAGAGAGAAGTAATGATAAGTGTCGGACAGTTTTTTTGTGATTTTTAAACGAAAATTCTTAGCAAAACAAAATATAAACAAATCGGGCTGTGTTACAGTGTAGAAAAATAAAAAAAGAGTTATTGGAAAAGTAAAAATAATTCCACTCCGGGCTCGCGTAATCAATTTAAATACGGATAATATAAATAATTAAAGCTACAAAAATATCTTGGAGTTTAAGGTATTATTTCCATTCAATATTTTTAAAATTTTAACAAATTAGTTGTACTAAACCCTACATAATATTTACACTGCTCATATACTCTTAAAATCAATTTCGTGCACATCTTGAGTAAAATTGAACAATTCACAATAGTGAAATCTCTTGAAAAATTTGATCATCACACTCAAACTCACATACACATTCATGGTTCTTCGACAATCAGCACGCACAGTGCTTCAACTCCACCAAATATATATATATTGATTACACTGCATACGAAAAGTATGGACTCACATTCATGAAGCTGAATTTTTAAATAGTCAGCACATACAGTGCATTAAATCCATCCAAATATCTACGAGTTACTCTGCACAAAAGAAGTATGTGCCACAGAAATTTTCCCGAGATTGAAATGATCATAAAAAATTATTAAAAATTTGTCTCTGGCATCATAGTTCCATTAATATCTAGGAAGCAACAAGTAAAATATAGAGGTATCAAACCGATACTTCCGCACTGCTTACAATTAAAAAAATAATTCTGAATCAAATTATTTTATTGAACATTTCACAACTAAAACACTAACACCAATTTAAAAATTAGTTTACTCACTATGTTACTTGTGATACAAATTTAAAAATTTTGTATTAAACTGTGTTGAAACTTAGGCGGTTAAATCTTTAGTTTGATCGTTTTGAAATCTGTGGTATAAAATACAACTATACCATTTATTCTGTGAAAAAAAAAAAAACGCGAAGATATTTTTGGTTTGTGACGTGAAATGCAGGTATTTCCTTTGATCTGTGGCTTAAAAATTGATTTTAGTTCTTTCTTAAAATAATAAGAGCAATAATCAAGATCGGTGAACAGAAATGTCCAAAAACTAATTTTTTAAAGCATTTGCAGTTAAATATGTTTTAAACCTTATTCTACACATTTAAATGGTTTACAATCAACCATCGCTTTACGATTCCAAATGATCTAAAGCACACAAACTTTATAAATTTTTTCAATTTGCAATTAATCACGGGGTAGCATTGGTACTACATTTCTAAAAGGTTTACAATCAACCTACCATTATATGACCCTAAATGTTCTATGCCAATCAATGTAGGATTTACAATCAATCCTTATGTACGTTTCCCAAAGGGTATAGCTCACTCTAACAATAAGTTTTTCAGTGCTTGAAAATCTTGTTTTGTTTATGGATTTTTCATTTTTTTTAAGGTTTACGGATAACCTGTTTGCTACAGTAATCACATTCATTCATATCCCGATAATTTTTCTAGTTTTATATGGTTTACAATTAACCAACCAAATATTCAATTCTGATCGTACCACTTTTGTAAGTGTGCCGAGGTTTCATACTCATCTTTGAATATTCAAGGTGCATGCACGTGCCATTGTAAATGTCCCATTAATTATTTGTAATTAAAATATACCTCGGTATTCTGTTTCCATACTGACAAAAAGTTTTCTCAAACTCGAAGATTTGGTTCAATGATTTGGTATTGAATTTCCTTTTCCAGAATTATACTTTGTTTCTCGCGTAAGCGAAAGCCGTTTTAAATTGTTTGAAAACGGATCCTAAATTTAAACACGATTTCATTCACATTGTAGTTCTTTTTGGGAATTATTAAAGCCTAGTTCAGCCTGGGAAAATTTTCTTGTACAAAGAGATACCAATTTTATGTCGAGTCACTGAACTAGAGTGAAGAACCGGCTTCCCTGAAAATTTTTTGACTTTGGTTATTCGTTATATTCGTGAAGGAAATTGAACTCTGTGTTAGCCAAGGCTCGCATTCATATTTTAGGGCCAAGAAATCTGGGGCCTCTCTATAATATTTTCCGAAGTAAAAGCAAAACGTGAATTTAATTTCTGAATCTTTCGCCTGTGCTCGACACCTTTTTTGTTATTTGGAAGATTTGCGTAATGGATCCTCCTCCAAGCAAGGAATCTACTTCGGGTAGTTCGGACACCAGATTTTCCCATACATCGGACGAATTGTCCACCATTTCTGGAACTAAACCGTCCCCTACTTACGAAAGATTTCTGTTTGCGTATAAACATTTAATCGGGTTTTGCTCAGCTTTCGATACCGTTGATATACAGAACCAAACAGACTCTTCCCTTGAAGTTAGGATGGAGGACCTGGACAGGAGATGGAATAAGCTCCAAATTATCTATGAAGATTTGTTGTTATCTCCAGATCTTGCTAATGCACAGCAGTCCAAGGAGAATGCAACAGTTAACTTTGATCACTGTGCAGAGGCCTATTATGGGACAAGATCAAAGATTATCGATATTCTAAGAATCTCGGGAGTCCCTAATTCTCAAAATATTACGTTCAGACGTCGCACGAACCCAAGAGACACCCAGGAGAATAATAATCAATTCTCTGATAACTCGAGTGTGTGTATTAAAGTTCCCCCTTGCGACACTGAGGTGTTTGGGGGTAGCTACGAACAATGGCCATCTTTTCGTGACATGTTCACGGCCGTTTACGTAAACCACCCCAAACTCACAGCAGCCCAAAAGCTCTATCATTTGAGAAATAAAACAAAGGGCAGTGCTGGCGCAATTGTTAAACGATATTCATTGTGCGACGAGAACTTTGAGCATGCATGGAATGCCCTAAAATCCCGATTTGAGAACAAGCGAGTACTGGTGGATAACCAGATGAAGATCTTGTTTAATATTCCAGCGGCGAAGACAGAGAATAGTGAATCGCTTCAAAAGATTCACTCCACAGTTAATGACTGTCTCTGCACACTAAGAAGCTTGGGGATAATTGTGGATGACTGGGATCCAATTTTAATATATTTGGTATCAACCAAGCTCCCGGAGGAGACAATTTCCCAATGGGAACAGTCTTTGAGATCACATCGCGATCTTCCCAGCTGGTCTAAAATGGACGAATTTCTCATAAACAGATTTGAAGTTGTGGAACGCATAACAAGTTTCAAGTCTGCAAGAGACTGTCACAGTCTTCCCATACGTAATGCTCCCACAAATACAAATAGTATACAGTCATATACCTCACAAGAAAAGCTAGATTCGTCTTGCCAGTTGTGCAATAAGAGACACAATATACGTGTTTGCCCCGAATTTAGAAAATTTTCACCCCAAGAAAGAATTGATTTTGTTTTTAAAAACAAAATGTGCAACAACTGTCTTTCTGACTCGCACACGAAATCCAAATGTAAGAGCAAATACACTTGCTTAACATGCAAGAGGCACCATCACACTTTGTTACATTTGGATCGAACCCTGTCTTCAATGGGAAACCAAGAGCAAAGGTCCTCTGTGTCTACTAGTGTGAATGACGCGATTAATAATCGGGACGATGGGACACCCGGCCCTGAGAATCCCTCCACTTCGCAACAGGCGTGCGCGCAAGTTCAAGCCAATTTATCGTTGAACAGTGAAACCATTTTACTTCGCACAGCTTTGGTGCAGCTTGACTACCAAGGTGAACTTTTTACGATTCGGGCATTAATTGACCCGGGGTCTCAAAGAACATTCCTTTCGGAACGAATTCGAAAGTGGCTGAATGTTCCTTATCGCAGCTCTCTCTTTGAGATCAGTGGTGTTGGTGAGACAACTCAAAAGGCTGACAAGGAGTGCGAATTAACCCTTTATTCCCAAAAGCACGATTTTCGGTTTGTTATTTCTGCTATTGTCCTCCCAAAACTCACAAAAAAATTACCATCTGTCTCTTTCGACGTTACTTACTCTCAAGAACTCAGAGAACTCGAACTCGCGGATCCCAACTTCAATAAATCTGCCAATATTGACTTGATACTCGGCAATGATTCGGAAAGATTTATAAATATTGAGGGAATTAAGAAAAATATTTGTGGTCAAGCTTCCGCGTACAATACCATTTTTGGATGGGTGCTAAGCGGTCCAATGGTAGCGGAGAAAGTTAGCACATTTACAACAAATGTCGTTACATCTGAGGATGAACAAATTAGTGACATACTTCGAAAATTTTGGGAAATCGAGGAAATTCCCAAAAAGTCACTATGCTCGGCTGAGGATAAATATTGCGAGGATTTCTATAACACTACTACTACTCGGGACACAGATGGTCGATACGTAGTTCGACTTCCTTTTAAACCAGAGTTTCCCAACACTTTGCACCTTGGCTCTTCTCGCTTTCTCGCTCTTGGCCAGTACTCAAGATTGGAAAAATCTTTATCCGCTGATCTCGGTCTGAAAGAACAATATCACTCAGTTCTAAACGAATATATCTCGTTGAAACACATGGAAGAATCTTCCTCCCTTGAAATATCTGCAGAAGGTAAATTTTTCTCATTTTACCTCCCACACCACGCGGTAATACGCCCCGAACATAAGTCTACTAAAGTAAGGGTCGTTTTCAACGCGTCTCGTAAAACGAAAACTGGTCAATCATTGAACAGCGTCCTTTACACTGGACCCACTTTGCAAAACGACTTGATATCCACAATTCTCAACTGGAGAAAATACAAGTACGTTTATTGTGCAGATATACAAAAAATGTACCGTCAGATAAAGGTACATCCCTCAGACAGACAATATCAGCGTATTTTATT
>NW_027445731.1:300000-410847 GCF_050003625.1 Haematobia irritans
TTTTTATATGAAAAACTTGTTTTGCTCATATCTCCTAAACTATGCGTCCTAGAGCGAAAAGGAGCTTAATTCATGACCACCCCCAAAAAATCGAAAATTCCTTCCAAATCCTGAAACAATTGAAATTTTTATATGAAAAACTTGTTTTGCTCATATCTCCTAAACTATGCGTCCTAGAGCGAAAAGGAGCTTAATTCATGACTACCCCCAAAAAATCGAAAATTCCATCCAAATCCTGAAAAAATTTAATTTTTTATATGAAAAACTTGTTTTGCTCATATCTCCTAAACTATGCGTCCTAGAGCGAAAAGCAGCTTAATTCATGACCACCCCCAAAAAATCGAAAATTCCTTCCAATCCTGAAAAAATTGAAATTTTTATATGAAAAACTTGTTTTGCTCATATCTCCTAAACTATGCGTCCTAGAGCGAAAAAGAGCATAATTCATGCCCACCCCCAAAAAATCGAAAATTCATGCCCACCCCCAAAAAAATCGAAAATTCCATCCAAATCCTGAAAAAATTTAAATTTTTATATGAAAAACTTGTTTTGCTCATATCTCCTAAACTATGCGTCCTAGAGCGAAAAGGAGCTTAATTCATGACCACCCCCAAAAAATCGAAAATTCCTTCCAAATCCTGAAAAAATTTAATTTTTTATATGAAAAACTTGTTTTGCTCATATCTCCTAAACTATGCGTCCTAGAGCGAAAAGGAGCTTAATTCATGACCACCCCCAAAAAATCGAAAATTCCATCCAAATCCTGAAAAAAATTAAATTTTTATATGAAAAACTTGTTTTGCTCATGTCTCCTAAACCATGCGTCCTAGAGCGAAAAGGAGCTTAATTCATGACCACCCCCAAAAAATCGAAAATTCCATCCAAATCCTGAAAAGATTGAAATTTTTATATGAAAAACTTGTTTTGCTCATATCTCCTAAACTATGCGTCCTAGAGCGAAAAGGAGCTTAATTCATGACCACCCCCAAAAAATCGAAAATTCCTTCCAATCCTGAAAAAATTGAAATTTTTATATGAAAAACTTGTTTTGCTCATATCTCCTAAACTATGCGCCCTAGAGCGAAAAAGAGCATAATTCATGCCCACCCCCAAAAAATCGAAAATTCATGCCCACCCCCAAAAAAATCGAAAATTCCATCCAAATCCTGAAAAAAATTTAAATTTTTATATGAAAAACTTGTTTTGCTCATATCTCCTAAACTATGCGTCCTAGAGCGAAAAGGAGCTTAATTCATGACCACCCCCAAAAAATCGAAAATTCCTTCCAAATCCTGAAAAAATTGAAATCTTTATATGAAAAACTTGTTTTGCTCATATCTCCTAAACTATGCGTCCTAGAGCGAAAAGGAGCTTAATTCATGACCACCCCCAAAAAATCGAAAATTCCATCCAAATCCTGAAAAAATTTAAATTTTTATATGAAAAACTTGTTTTGCTCATATCTCCTAAACTATGCGTCCTAGAGCGAAAAGGAGCTTAATTCATGACCACCCCCAAAAAATCGAAAATTCCATCCAAATCCTGAAAAAATTGAAATTTTTATATGAAAAACTTGTTTTGCTCATATCTCCTAAACTATGCGTCCTAGAGCGAAAAGGAGCTTAATTCATGACCACCCCCAAAAAATCGAAAATTCCATCCAAATCCTGAAAAAATTGAAATTTTTATATGAAAAACTTGTTTTGCTCATATCTCCTAAACTATGCGTCCTAGAGCGAAAAGGAGCTTAATTCATGACCACCCCCAAAAAATCGAAAATTCCATCCAAATCCTGAAAAAATTTAAATTTTTATATGAAAAACTTGTTTTTCTCATATCTCCTAAACTATGCGTCCTAGAGCGAAAAGGAGCTTAATTCATGACCACCCCCAAAAAATCGAAAATTCCTTCCAAATCCTGAAAAAATTTAAATTTTTATATGAAAAACTTGTTTTGCTCATATCTCCTAAACTATGCGTCCTAGAGCGAAAAGGAGCTTAATTCATGACCACCCCCAAAAAATCGAAAATTCCTTCCAATCCTGAAAAAATTGAAATTTTTATATGAAAAACTTGTTTTGCTCATATCTCCTAAACTATGCGTCCTAGAGCGAAAAAGAGCATAATTCATGCCCACCCCCAAAAATTTGAAAATTCATGCCCACCCCCAAAAAAATCGAAAATTCCATCCAAATCCTGAAAAAATTGAAATTTTTATATGAAAAACTTGTTTTGCTCATATCTCCTAAACTATGCGTCCTAGAGCGAAAAGGAGCTTAATTCATGACCACCTCCAAAAAATCGAAAATTCCTTCCAAATCCTGAAAAAATTGAAATTTTTATATGAAAAACTTGTTTTGCTCATATCTCCTAAACTATGCGTCCTAGAGCGAAAAGGAGCTTAATTCATGACCACCCCCAAAAAATCGAAAATTCCATCCAAATCCTGAAAAAATTTAAATTTTTATATGAAAAACTTGTTTTGCTCATATCTCCTAAACTATGCGTCCTAGAGCGAAAAGGAGCTTAATTCATGACCACCCCCAAAAAATCGAAAATTCCATCCAAATCCTGAAAAAATTTAAATTTTTATATGAAAAACTTGTTTTGCTCATATCTCCTAAACTAGGCGTCCTAGAGCGAAAAGGAGCTTAATTCATGACCACCCCCAAAAAATCGAAAATTCCTTCCAAATACTGAAAAAATTTAAATTTTTATATGAAAAACTTGTTTTGCTCATATCTCCTAAACTATGCGTCCTAGAGCGAAAAGGAGCTTAATTCATGACCACCCCCAAAAAATCGAAAATTCCTTCCAAATCCTGAAAAAATTGAAATTTTTATATGAAAAACTTGTTTTGCTCATATCTCCTAAACTATGCGTCCTAGAGCGAAAAGGAGCTTAATTCATGACCACCCCCAAAAAATCGAAAATTCCATCCAAATCCTGAAAAAATTTAAATTTTTATATGAAAAACTTGTTTTGCTCATATCTCCTAAACTATGCGTCCTAGAGCGAAAAGGAGCTTAATTCATGACCACCCCCAAAAAATCGAAAATTCCATCAAAATCCTGAAAAAATTTAAATTTTTATATGAAAAACTTGTTTGGCTCACATCTCCTAAACTATGCGTCCTAGAGCGAAAAGGAGCTTAATTCATGACCACCCCCAAAAAATCGAAAATTCCATCCAAATCCTGAAAAAATTTAATTTTTTATATGAAAAACTTGTTTTGCTCATATCTCCTAAACTATGCGTCCTAGAGCGAAAAGGAGCTTAATTCATGACCACCCCCAAAAAATCGAAAATTCCTTCCAATCCAGAAAAAATTGAAATTATTATATGAAAAACTTGTTTTGCTCATATCTCCTAAACTATGCGTCCTAGAGCGAAAAAGAGCATAATTCATGCCCACCCCCAAAAATCGAAAATTCGTGCCCACCCCCAAAAAAATCGAAAATTCCATCCAAATCCTGAAAAAATTTAAATTTTTATATGAAAAACTTGTTTTGCTCATATCTCCTAAACTATGCGTCCTAGAGCGAAAAGGAGCTTAATTCATGACCACCCCCAAAAAATCGAAAATTCCTTCCAAATCCTGAAAAAATTGAAATTTTTATATGAAAAACTTGTTTTGCTCATATCTCCTAAACTATGCGTCCTAGAGCGAAAAGGAGCTTAATTCATGACCACCCCCAAAAAATCGAAAATTCCATCCAAATCCTGAAAAAATTTAAATTTTTATATGAAAAACTTGTTTTGCTCATATCTCCTAAACTATGCGTCCTAGAGCGAAAAGGAGCTTAATTCATGACCACCCCCAAAAAATCGAAAATTCCATCCAAATCCTGAAAAAAATGAAATTTTTATATGAAAAACTTGTTTTGCTCATATCTCCTAAACTATGCGTCCTAGAGCGAAAAGGAGCTTAATTCATGACCACCCCCAAAAAATCGAAAATTCCATCCAAATCCTGAAAAAATTGAAATTTTTATATGAAAAACTTGTTTTGCTCATATCTCCTAAACTATGCGTCCTAGAGCGAAAAGGAGCTTAATTCATGACCACCCCCAAAAAATCGAAAATTCCATCCAAATCCTGAAAAAATTGAAATTTTTATATGAAAAACTTGTTTTTCTCATATCTCCTAAACTATGCGTCCTAGAGCGAAAAGGAGCTTAATTCATGACCACCCCCAAAAAATCGAAAATTCCTTCCAAATCCTGAAAAAATTTAAATTTTTATATGAAAAACTTGTTTTGCTCATATCTCCTAAACTATGCGTCCTAGAGCGAAAAGGAGCTTAATTCATGACCACCCCCAAAAAATCGAAAATTCCTTCCAATCCTGAAAAAATTGAAATTTTTATATGAAAAACTTGTTTTGCTCATATCTCCTAAACTATGCGTCCTAGAGCGAAAAAGAGCATAATTCATGCCCACCCCCAAAAAATCGAAAATTCATGCCCACCCCCAAAAAAATCGAAAATTCCATCCAAATCCTGAAAAAATTTAAATTTTTATATGAAAAACTTGTTTTGCTCATATCTCCTAAACTATGCGTCCTAGAGCGAAAAGGAGCTTAATTCATGACCACCCCCAAAAAATCGAAAATTCCTTCCAAATCCTGAAAAAAATTAATTTTTTATATGAAAAACTTGTTTTGCTCATATCTCCTAAACTATGCGTCCTAGAGCGAAAAGGAGCTTAATTCATGACCACCCCCAAAAAATCGAAAATTCCATCCAAATCCTGAAAAAAATTAAATTTTTATATGAAAAACTTGTTTTGCTCATGTCTCCTAAACTATGCGTCCTAGAGCGAAAAGGAGCTTAATTCATGACCACCCCCAAAAAATCGAAAATTCCATCCAAATCCTGAAAAGATTGAAATTTTTATATGAAAAACTTGTTTTGCTCATATCTCCTAAACTATGCGTCCTAGAGCGAAAAGGAGCTTAATTCATGACCACCCCCAAAAAATCGAAAATTCCTTCCAAATCCTGAAAAAATTTAAATTTTTATATGAAACACTTGTTTTGCTCATATCTCCTAAACTATGCGTCCTAGAGCGAAAAGGAGCTTAATTCATGACCACCCCCAAAAAATCGAAAATTCCTTCCAAATCCTGAAAAAATTGAGATTTTTATATGAAAAACTTGTTTTGCTCATATCTCCTAAACTATGCGTCCTAGAGCGAAAAGGAGCTTAATTCATGACCACCCCCAAAAAATCGAAAATTCCATCCAAATCCTGAAAAAATTTAAATTTTTATATGAAAAACTTGTTTTGCTCATATCTCCTAAACTATGCGTCCTAGAGCGAAAAGGAGCTTAATTCATGACCACCCCCAAAAAATCGAAAATTCCATCCAAATCCTGAAAAAATTGAAATTTTTATATGAAAAACTTGTTTTGCTCATATCTCCTAAACTATGCGTCCTAGAGCGAAAAGGAGCTTAATTCATGACCACCCCCAAAAAATCGAAAATTCCATCCAAATCCTGAAAAAATTGAAATTTTTATATGAAAAACTTGTTTTGCTCATATCTCCTAAACTATGCGTCCTAGAGCGAAAAGGAGCTTAATTCATGACCACCCCCAAAAAATCGAAAATTCCATCCAAATCCTGAAAAAATTGAAATTTTTATATGAAAAACTTGTTTTTCTCATATCTCCTAAACTATGCGTCCTAGAGCGAAAAGGAGCTTAATTCATGACCACCCCCAAAAAATCGAAAATTCCTTCCAAATCCTGAAAAAATTTAAATTTTTATATGAAAAACTTGTTTTGCTCATATCTCCTAAACTATGCGTCCTAGAGCGAAAAGGAGCTTAATTCATGACCACCCCCAAAAAATCGAAAATTCCTTCCAATCCTGAAAAAATTGAAATTTTTATATGAAAAACTTGTTTTGCTCATATCTCCTAAACTATGCGTCCTAGAGCGAAAAAGAGCATAATTCATGCCCACCCCCAAAAAATCGAAAATTCATGCCCACCCCCAAAAAAATCGAAAATTCCATCCAAATCCTGAAAAAATTTAAATTTTTATATGAAAAACTTGTTTTGCTCATATCTCCTAAACTATGCGTCCTAGAGCGAAAAGGAGCTTAATTCATGACCACCCCCAAAAAATCGAAAATTCCTTCCAAATCCTGAAAAAATTTAAATTTTTATATGAAAAACTTGTTTTGCTCATATCTCCTAAACTATGCGTCCTAGAGCGAAAAGGAGCTTAATTCATGACCACCCCCAAAAAATCGAAAATTCCATCCAAATCCTGAAAAAAATTAAATTTTTATATGAAAAACTTGTTTTGCTCATGTCTCCTAAACTATGCGTCCTAGAGCGAAAAGGAGCTTAATTCATGACCACCCCCAAAAAATCGAAAATTCCATCCAAATCCTGAAAAGATTGAAATTTTTATATGAAAAACTTGTTTTGCTCATATCTCCTAAACTATGCGTCCTAGAGCGAAAAGGAGCTTAATTCATGACCACCCCCAAAAAATCGAAAATTCCTTCCAAATCCTGAAAAAATTTAAATTTTTATATGAAACACTTGTTTTGCTCATATCTCCTAAACTATGCGTCCTAGAGCGAAAAGGAGCTTAATTCATGACCACCCCCAAAAAATCGAAAATTCCTTCCAAATCCTGAAAAAATTGAGATTTTTATATGAAAAACTTGTTTTGCTCATATCTCCTAAACTATGCGTCCTAGAGCGAAAAGGAGCTTAATTCATGACCACCCCCAAAAAATCGAAAATTCCTTCCAATCCTGAAAAAATTGAAATTTTTATATGAAAAACTTGTTTTGCTCATATCTCCTAAACTATGCGCCCTAGAGCGAAAAAGAGCATAATTCATGCCCACCCCCAAAAAATCGAAAATTCATGCCCACCCCCAAAAAAATCGAAAATTCCATCCAAATCCTGAAAAAAATTTAAATTTTTATATGAAAAACTTGTTTTGCTCATATCTCCTAAACTATGCGTCCTAGAGCGAAAAGGAGCTTAATTCATGACCACCCCCAAAAAATCGAAAATTCCTTCCAAATCCTGAAAAAATTGAAATCTTTATATGAAAAACTTGTTTTGCTCATATCTCCTAAACTATGCGTCCTAGAGCGAAAAGGAGCTTAATTCATGACCACCCCCAAAAAATCGAAAATTCCATCCAAATCCTGAAAAAATTTAAATTTTTATATGAAAAACTTGTTTTGCTCATATCTCCTAAACTATGCGTCCTAGAGCGAAAAGGAGCTTAATTCATGACCACCCCCAAAAAATCGAAAATTCCATCCAAATCCTGAAAAAATTGAAATTTTTATATGAAAAACTTGTTTTGCTCATATCTCCTAAACTATGCGTCCTAGAGCGAAAAGGAGCTTAATTCATGACCACCCCAAAAAAATCGAAAATTCCATCCAAATCCTGAAAAAATTGAAATTTTTATATGAAAAACTTGTTTTGCTCATATCTCCTAAACTATGCGTCCTAGAGCGAAAAGGAGCTTAATTCATGACCACCCCCAAAAAATCGAAAATTCCATCCAAATCCTGCAAAAATTGAAATTTTTATATGAAAAACTTGTTTTTCTCATATCTCCTAAACTATGCGTCCTAGAGCGAAAAGGAGCTTAATTCATGACCACCCCCAAAAAATCGAAAATTCCTTCCAAATCCTGAAAAAATTTAAATTTTTATATGAAAAACTTGTTTTGCTCATATCTCCTAAACTATGCGTCCTAGAGCGAAAAAGAGCATAATTCATGCCCACCCCCAAAAAATTGAAAATTCATGCCCACCCCCAAAAAAATCGAAAATTCCATCCAAATCCTGAAAAAATTTAAATTTTTATATGAAAAACTTGTTTTGCTCATATCTCCTAAACTATGCGTCCTAGAGCGAAAAGGAGCTTAATTCATGACCACCCCCAAAAAATCGAAAATTCCTTCCAAATCCTGAAAAAATTGAAATTTTTATATGAAAAACTTGTTTTGCTCATATCTCCTAAACTATGCGTCCTAGAGCGAAAAGGAGCTTAATTCATGACCACCCCCAAAAAATCGAAAATTCCATCCAAATCCTGAAAAAATTTAAATTTTTATATGAAAAACTTGTTTTGCTCATATCTCCTAAACTATGCGTCCTAGAGCGAAAAGGAGCTTAATTCATGACCACCCCCAAAAAATCGAAAATTCCATCCAAATCCTGAAAAAATTTAAATTTTTATATGAAAAACTTGTTTTGCTCATATCTCCTAAACTATGCGTCCTAGAGCGAAAAGGAGCTTAATTCATGACCACCCCCAAAAAATCGAAAATTCCTTCCAAATCCTGAAAAAATTGAAATTTTTATATGAAAAACTTGTTTTGCTCATATCTCCTAAACTATGCGTCCTAGAGCGAAAAGGAGCTTAATTCATGACCACCCCCAAAAAATCGAAAATTCCATCCAAATCCTGAAAAAATTTAAATTTTTATATGAAAAACTTGTTTTGCTCATATCTCCTAAACTATGCGTCCTAGAGCGAAAAGGAGCTTAATTCATGACCACCCCCAAAAAATCGAAAATTCCATCAAAATCCTGAAAAAATTTAAATTTTTATATGAAAAACTTGTTTGGCTCACATCTCCTAAACTATGCGTCCTAGAGCGAAAAGGAGCTTAATTCATGACCACCCCCAAAAAATCGAAAATTCCATCCAAATCCTGAAAAAATTTAATTTTTTATATGAAAAACTTGTTTTGCTCATATCTCCTAAACTATGCGTCCTAGAGCGAAAAGGAGCTTAATTCATGACCACCCCCAAACAATCGAAAATTCCTTCCAATCCAGAAAAAATTGAAATTATTATATGAAAAACTTGTTTTGCTCAAATCTCCTAAACTATGCGTCCTAGAGCGAAAAAGAGCATAATTCATGCCCACCCCCAAAAATCGAAAATTCGTGCCCACCCCCAAAAAAATCGAAAATTCCATCCAAATCCTGAAAAAATTTAAATTTTTATATGAAAAACTTGTTCTGCTCATATCTCCTAAACTATGCGTCCTAGAGCGAAAAGGAGCTTAATTCATGACCACCCCCAAAAAATCGAAAATTCCTTCCAAATCCTGAAAAAATTTAAATTTTTATATGAAAAACTTGTTTTGCTCATATCTCCTAAACTATGCGTCCTAGAGCGAAAAGGAGCTTAATTCATGACCACCCCCAAAAAATCGAAAATTCCATCCAAATCCTGAAAAAATTTAAATTTTTATATGAAAAACTTGTTTTGCTCATATCTCCTAAACTATGCGTCCTAGAGCGAAAAGGAGCTTAATTCATGATCACCCCCAAAAAATCGAATTCCTTCCAAATCCTGAAAAAATTGAAATTTTTATATGAAAAACTTGTTTTGCTCATATCTCCTAAACTATGCGTCCTAGAGCGAAAAAGAGCATAATTCATGCCCACCCCCAAAAAATCGAAAATTCATGCCCACCCCCAAAAAAATCGAAAATTCCATCCAAATCCTGAAAAAATTGAAATTTTTATATGAAAAACTTGTTTTGCTCATATCTCCTAAACTATGCGTCCTAGAGCGAAAAGGAGCTTAATTCATGACCACCCCCAAAAAATCGAAAATTCCATCCAAATCCTGAAAAAATTTAAATTTTTATATGAAAAACTTGTTTTGCTCATATCTCCTAAACTATGCGTCCTAGAGCGAAAAGGAGCTTAATTCATGACCACCCCCAAAAAATCGAAAATTCCTTCCAAATCCTGAAAAAATTGAAATTTTTATATGAAAAACTTGTTTTGCTCATATCTCCTAAACTATGCGTCCTAGAGCGAAAAAGAGCATAATTCATGCCCACCCCCAAAAATCGAAAATTCGTGCCCACCCCCAAAAAAATCGAAAATTCCATCCAAATCCTGAAAAAATTGAAATTTTTATATGAAAAACTTGTTTTGCTCATATCTCCTAAACTATGCGTCCTAGAGCGAAAAGGAGCTTAATTCATGACCACCCCCAAAAAATCGAAAATTCCATCCAAATCCTGAAAAAATTGAAATTTTTATATGAAAAACTTGTTTTGCTCATATCTCCTAAACTATGCGTCCTAGAGCGAAAAGGAGCTTAATTCATGACCACCCCCAAAAAATCGAAAATTCCATCCAAATCCTGAAAAAATTTAAATTTTTATATGAAAAACTTGTTTTGCTCATATCTCCTAAACTATGCGTCCTAGAGCGAAAAGGAGCTTAATTCATGACCACCCCCAAAAAATCGAAAATTCCATCCAAATCCTGAAAAAATTGAAATTTTTATATGAAAAACTTGTTTTTCTCATATCTCCTAAACTATGCGTCCTAGAGCGAAAAGGAGCTTAATTCATGACCACCCCCAAAAAATCGAAAATTCCTTCCAAATCCTGAAAAAATTTAAATTTTTATATGAAAAACTTGTTTTGCTCATATCTCCTAAACTATGCGTCCTAGAGCGAAAAGGAGCTTAATTCATGACCACCCCCAAAAAATCGAAAATTCCATCCAAATCCTGAAAAAATTTAAATTTTTATATGAAAAACTTGTTTTGCTCATATCTCCTAAACTATGCGTCCTAGAGCGAAAAGGAGCTTAATTCATGACCACCCCCAAAAAATCGAAAATTCCATCCAAATCCTGAAAAAATTGAAATTTTTATATGAAAAACTTGTTTTGCTCATATCTCCTAAACTATGCGTCCTATAGCGAAAAGGAGCTTAATTCATGACCACCCCCAAAAAATCGAAAATTCCATCCAAATCCTGAAAAAATTGAAATTTTTATATGAAAAACTTGTTTTGCTCATATCTCCTAAACTATGCGTCCTAGAGCGAAAAGGAGCTTAATTCATGACCACCCCCAAAAAATCGAAAATTCCATCCAAATCCTGAAAAAATTGAAATTTTTATATGAAAAACTTGTTTTTCTCATATCTCCTAAACTATGCGTCCTAGAGCGAAAAGGAGCTTAATTCATGACCACCCCCAAAAAATCGAAAATTCCTTCCAAATCCTGAAAAAATTGAAATTTTTATATGAAAAAGTTGTTTTGCTCATATCTCCTAAACTATGCGTCCTAGAGCGAAAAGGAGCTTAATTCATGACCACCCCCAAAAAATCGAAAATTCCTTCCAATCCTGAAAAAATTGAAATTTTTATATGAAAAACTTGTTTTGCTCATATCTCCTAAACTATGCGTCCTAGAGCGAAAAAGAGCATAATTCATGCCCACCCCCAAAAAATTGAAAATTCATGCCCACCCCCAAAAAAATCGAAAATTCCATCCAAATCCTGAAAAAATTTAAATTTTTATATGAAAAACTTGTTTTGCTCATATCTCCTAAACTATGCGTCCTAGAGCGAAAAGGAGCTTAATTCATGACCACCCCCAAAAAATCGAAAATTCCTTCCAAATCCTGAAAAAATTGAAATTTTTATATGAAAAACTTGTTTTGCTCATATCTCCTAAACTATGCGTCCTAGAGCGAAAAGGAGCTTAATTCATGACTACCCCCAAAAAATCGAAAATTCCATCCAAATCCTGAAAAAATTTAATTTTTTATATGAAAAACTTGTTTTGCTCATATCTCCTAAACTATGCGTCCTAGAGCGAAAAGGAGCTTAATTCATGACCACCCCCAAAAAATCGAAAATTCCTTCCAATCCTGAAAAAATTGAAATTTTTATATGAAAAACTTGTTTTGCTCATATCTCCTAAACTATGCGTCCTAGAGCGAAAAAGAGCATAATTCATGCCCACCCCCAAAAAATCGAAAATTCATGCCCACCCCCAAAAAAATCGAAAATTCCATCCAAATCCTGAAAAAATTTAAATTTTTATATGAAAAACTTGTTTTGCTCATATCTCCTAAACTATGCGTCCTAGAGCGAAAAGGAGCTTAATTCATGACCACCCCCAAAAAATCGAAAATTCCTTCCAAATCCTGAAAAAATTTAATTTTTTATATGAAAAACTTGTTTTGCTCATATCTCCTAAACTATGCGTCCTAGAGCGAAAAGGAGCTTAATTCATGACCACCCCCAAAAAATCGAAAATTCCATCCAAATCCTGAAAAAAATTAAATTTTTATATGAAAAACTTGTTTTGCTCATGTCTCCTAAACTATGCGTCCTAGAGCGAAAAGGAGCTTAATTCATGACCACCCCCAAAAAATCGAAAATTCCATCCAAATCCTGAAAAAATTTAATTTTTTATATGAAAAACTTGTTTTGCTCATATCTCCTAAACTATGCGTCCTAGAGCGAAAAGGAGCTTAATTCATGACTACCCCCAAAAAATCGAAAATTCCATCCAAATCCTGAAAAAATTTAATTTTTTATATGAAAAACTTGTTTTGCTCATATCTCCCCCAAAAAATCGAAAATTCCATCCAAATCCTGAAAAAATTTAATTTTTTATATGAAAAACTTGTTTTGCTCATATCTCCTAAACTATGCGTCCTAGAGCGAAAAGGAGCTTAATTCATGACTACCCCCAAAAAATCGAAAATTCCATCCAAATCCTGAAAAAATTTAATTTTTTATATGAAAAACTTGTTTTGCTCATATCTCCTAAACTATGCGTCCTAGAGCGAAAAGGAGCTTAATTCATGACCACCCCCAAAAAATCGAAAATTCCTTCCAATCCTGAAAAAATTGAAATTTTTATATGAAAAACTTGTTTTGCTCATATCTCCTAAACTATGCGTCCTAGAGCGAAAAAGAGCATAATTCATGCCCACCCCCAAAAAATCGAAAATTCATGCCCACCCCCAAAAAAATCGAAAATTCCATCCAAATCCTGAAAAAATTTAAATTTTTATATGAAAAACTTGTTTTGCTCATATCTCCTAAACTATGCGTCCTAGAGCGAAAAGGAGCTTAATTCATGACCACCCCCAAAAAATCGAAAATTCCTTCCAAATCCTGAAAAAATTTAATTTTTTATATGAAAAACTTGTTTTGCTCATATCTCCTAAACTATGCGTCCTAGAGCGAAAAGGAGCTTAATTCATGACCACCCCCAAAAAATCGAAAATTCCATCCAAATCCTGAAAAAAATTAAATTTTTATATGAAAAACTTGTTTTGCTCATGTCTCCTAAACTATGCGTCCTAGAGCGAAAAGGAGCTTAATTCATGACCACCCCCAAAAAATCGAAAATTCCATCCAAATCCTGAAAAGATTGAAATTTTTATATGAAAAACTTGTTTTGCTCATATCTCCTAAACTATGCGTCCTAGAGCGAAAAGGAGCTTAATTCATGACCACCCCCAAAAAATCGAAAATTCCTTCCAAATCCTGAAAAAATTTAAATTTTTATATGAAACACTTGTTTTGCTCATATCTCCTAAACTATGCGTCCTAGAGCGAAAAGGAGCTTAATTCATGACCACCCCCAAAAAATCGAAAATTCCTTCCAAATCCTGAAAAAATTGAGATTTTTATATGAAAAACTTGTTTTGCTCATATCTCCTAAACTATGCGTCCTAGAGCGAAAAGGAGCTTAATTCATGACCACCCCCAAAAAATCGAAAATTCCTTCCAAATCCTGAAAAAATTTAATTTTTTATATGAAAAACTTGTTTTGCTCATATCTCCTAAACTATGCGTCCTAGAGCGAAAAGGAGCTTAATTCATGACCACCCCCAAAAAATCGAAAATTCCATCCAAATCCTGAAAAAAATTAAATTTTTATATGAAAAACTTGTTTTGCTCATGTCTCCTAAACTATGCGTCCTAGAGCGAAAAGGAGCTTAATTCATGACCACCCCCAAAAAATCGAAAATTCCATCCAAATCCTGAAAAGATTGAAATTTTTATATGAAAAACTTGTTTTGCTCATATCTCCTAAACTATGCGTCCTAGAGCGAAAAGGAGCTTAATTCATGACCACCCCCAAAAAATCGAAAATTCCTTCCAAATCCTGAAAAAATTTAAATTTTTATATGAAACACTTGTTTTGCTCATATCTCCTAAACTATGCGTCCTAGAGCGAAAAGGAGCTTAATTCATGACCACCCCCAAAAAATCGAAAATTCCTTCCAAATCCTGAAAAAATTGAGATTTTTATATGAAAAACTTGTTTTGCTCATATCTCCTAAACTATGCGTCCTAGAGCGAAAAGGAGCTTAATTCATGACCACCCCCAAAAAATCGAAAATTCCATCCAAATCCTGAAAAAATTTAATTTTTTATATGAAAAACTTGTTTTGCTCATATCTCCTAAACTATGCGTCCTAGAACGAAAAGGAGCTTAATTCATGACCACCCCCAAAAAATCGAAAATTCCTTCCAATCCTGAAAAAATTGAAATTTTTATATGAAAAACTTGTTTTGCTCATATCTCCTAAACTATGCGTCCTAGAGCGAAAAGGAGCTTAATTCATGACCACCCCCAAAAAATCGAAAATTCCTTCCAATCCTGAAAAAATTGAAATTTTTATATGAAAAACTTGTTTTGCTCATATCTCCTAAACTATGCGCCCTAGAGCGAAAAAGAGCATAATTCATGCCCACCCCCAAAAAATCGAAAATTCATGCCCACCCCCAAAAAAATCGAAAATTCCATCCAAATCCTGAAAAAAATTTAAATTTTTATATGAAAAACTTGTTTTGCTCATATCTCCTAAACTATGCGTCCTAGAGCGAAAAGGAGCTTAATTCATGACCACCCCCAAAAAATCGAAAATTCCTTCCAAATCCTGAAAAAATTGAAATCTTTATATGAAAAACTTGTTTTGCTCATATCTCCTAAACTATGCGTCCTAGAGCGAAAAGGAGCTTAATTCATGACCACCCCCAAAAAATCGAAAATTCCATCCAAATCCTGAAAAAATTGAAATTTTTATATGAAAAACTTGTTTTGCTCATATCTCCTAAACTATGCGTCCTAGAGCGAAAAGGAGCTTAATTCATGACCACACCCAAAAAATCGAAAATTCCATCCAAATCCTGAAAAAATTGAAATTTTTATATGAAAAACTTGTTTTGCTCATATCTCCTAAACTATGCGTCCTAGAGCGAAAAGGAGCTTAATTCATGACCACCCCCAAAAAATCGAAAATTCCATCCAAATCCTGAAAAAATTGAAATTTTTATATGAAAAACTTGTTTTTCTCATATCTCCTAAACTATGCGTCCTAGAGCGAAAAGGAGCTTAATTCATGACCACCCCCAAAAAATCGAAAATTCCTTCCAAATCCTGAAAAAATTTAAATTTTTATATGAAAAACTTGTTTTGCTCATATCTCCTAAACTATGCGCCCTAGAGCGAAAAAGAGCATAATTCATGCCCACCCCCAAAAAATCGAAAATTCATGCCCACCCCCAAAAAAATCGAAAATTCCATCCAAATCCTGAAAAAAATTTAAATTTTTATATGAAAAACTTGTTTTGCTCATATCTCCTAAACTATGCGTCCTAGAGCGAAAAGGAGCTTAATTCATGACCACCCCCAAAAAATCGAAAATTCCTTCCAAATCCTGAAAAAATTGAAATCTTTATATGAAAAACTTGTTTTGCTCATATCTCCTAAACTATGCGTCCTAGAGCGAAAAGGAGCTTAATTCATGACCACCCCCAAAAAATCGAAAATTCCATCCAAATCCTGAAAAAATTGAAATTTTTATATGAAAAACTTGTTTTGCTCATATCTCCTAAACTATGCGTCCTAGAGCGAAAAGGAGCTTAATTCATGACCACACCCAAAAAATCGAAAATTCCATCCAAATCCTGAAAAAATTGAAATTTTTATATGAAAAACTTGTTTTGCTCATATCTCCTAAACTATGCGTCCTAGAGCGAAAAGGAGCTTAATTCATGACCACCCCCAAAAAATCGAAAATTCCATCCAAATCCTGAAAAAATTGAAATTTTTATATGAAAAACTTGTTTTTCTCATATCTCCTAAACTATGCGTCCTAGAGCGAAAAGGAGCTTAATTCATGACCACCCCCAAAAAATCGAAAATTCCTTCCAAATCCTGAAAAAATTTAAATTTTTATATGAAAAACTTGTTTTGCTCATATCTCCTAAACTATGCGTCCTAGAGCGAAAAAGAGCATAATTCATGCCCACCCCCAAAAAATTGAAAATTCATGCCCACCCCCAAAAAAATCGAAAATTCCATCCAAATCCTGAAAAAATTTAAATTTTTATATGAAAAACTTGTTTTGCTCATATCTCCTAAACTATGCGTCCTAGAGCGAAAAGGAGCTTAATTCATTCTGAAAAGATTGAAATTTTTATATGAAAAACTTGTTTTGCTCATATCTCCTAAACTATGCGTCCTAGAGCGAAAAGGAGCTTAATTCATGACCACCCCCAAAAAATCGAAAATTCCTTCCAAATCCTGAAAAAATTTAAATTTTTATATGAAACACTTGTTTTGCTCATATCTCCTAAACTATGCGTCCTAGAGCGAAAAGGAGCTTAATTCATGACCACCCCCAAAAAATCGAAAATTCCTTCCAAATCCTGAAAAAATTGAGATTTTTATATGAAAAACTTGTTTTGCTCATATCTCCTAAACTATGCGTCCTAGAGCGAAAAGGAGCTTAATTCATGACCACCCCCAAAAAATCGAAAATTCCATCCAAATCCTGAAAAAATTTAATTTTTTATATGAAAAACTTGTTTTGCTCATATCTCCTAAACTATGCGTCCTAGAACGAAAAGGAGCTTAATTCATGACCACCCCCAAAAAATCGAAAATTCCTTCCAATCCTGAAAAAATTGAAATTTTTATATGAAAAACTTGTTTTGCTCATATCTCCTAAACTATGCGTCCTAGAGCGAAAAGGAGCTTAATTCATGACCACCCCCAAAAAATCGAAAATTCCTTCCAATCCTGAAAAAATTGAAATTTTTATATGAAAAACTTGTTTTGCTCATATCTCCTAAACTATGCGCCCTAGAGCGAAAAAGAGCATAATTCATGCCCACCCCCAAAAAATCGAAAATTCATGCCCACCCCCAAAAAAATCGAAAATTCCATCCAAATCCTGAAAAAAATTTAAATTTTTATATGAAAAACTTGTTTTGCTCATATCTCCTAAACTATGCGTCCTAGAGCGAAAAGGAGCTTAATTCATGACCACCCCCAAAAAATCGAAAATTCCTTCCAAATCCTGAAAAAATTGAAATCTTTATATGAAAAACTTGTTTTGCTCATATCTCCTAAACTATGCGTCCTAGAGCGAAAAGGAGCTTAATTCATGACCACCCCCAAAAAATCGAAAATTCCATCCAAATCCTGAAAAAATTGAAATTTTTATATGAAAAACTTGTTTTGCTCATATCTCCTAAACTATGCGTCCTAGAGCGAAAAGGAGCTTAATTCATGACCACCCCCAAAAAATCGAAAATTCCATCCAAATCCTGAAAAAATTGAAATTTTTATATGAAAAACTTGTTTTTCTCATATCTCCTAAACTATGCGTCCTAGAGCGAAAAGGAGCTTAATTCATGACCACCCCCAAAAAATCGAAAATTCCTTCCAAATCCTGAAAAAATTTAAATTTTTATATGAAAAACTTGTTTTGCTCATATCTCCTAAACTATGCGTCCTAGAGCGAAAAAGAGCATAATTCATGCCCACCCCCAAAAAATTGAAAATTCATGCCCACCCCCAAAAAAATCGAAAATTCCATCCAAATCCTGAAAAAATTTAAATTTTTATATGAAAAACTTGTTTTGCTCATATCTCCTAAACTATGCGTCCTAGAGCGAAAAGGAGCTTAATTCATGACCACCCCCAAAAAATCGAAAATTCCTTCCAAATCCTGAAAAAATTGAAATTTTTATATGAAAAACTTGTTTTGCTCATATCTCCTAAACTATGCGTCCTAGAGCGAAAAGGAGCTTAATTCATGACCACCCCCAAAAAATCGAAAATTCCTTCCAAATCCTGAAAAAATTGAAATCTTTATATGAAAAACTTGTTTTGCTCATATCTCCTAAACTATGCGTCCTAGAGCGAAAAGGAGCTTAATTCATGACCACCCCCAAAAAATCGAAAATTCCTTCCAAATCCTGAAAAAATTTAAATTTTTATATGAAAAACTTGTTTTGCTCATATCTCCTAAACTATGCGTCCTAGAGCGAAAAAGAGCATAATTCATGCCCACCCCCAAAAAATTGAAAATTCATGCCCACCCCCAAAAAAATCGAAAATTCCATCCAAATCCTGAAAAAATTTAAATTTTTATATGAAAAACTTGTTTTGCTCATATCTCCTAAACTATGCGTCCTAGAGCGAAAAGGAGCTTAATTCATGACCACCCCCAAAAAATCGAAAATTCCTTCCAAATCCTGAAAAAATTGAAATTTTTATATGAAAAACTTGTTTTGCTCATATCTCCTAAACTATGCGTCCTAGAGCGAAAAGGAGCTTAATTCATGACCACCCCCAAAAAATCGAAAATTCCATCCAAATCCTGAAAAAATTTAAATTTTTATATGAAAAACTTGTTTTGCTCATATCTCCTAAACTATGCGTCCTAGAGCGAAAAGGAGCTTAATTCATGACCACCCCCAAAAAATCGAAAATTCCATCCAAATCCTGAAAAAATTTAAATTTTTATATGAAAAACTTGTTTTGCTCATATCTCCTAAACTATGCGTCCTAGAGCGAAAAGGAGCTTAATTCATGACCACCCCCAAAAAATCGAAAATTCCTTCCAAATCCTGAAAAAATTGAAATTTTTATATGAAAAACTTGTTTTGCTCATATCTCCTAAACTATGCGTCCTAGAGCGAAAAGGAGCTTAATTCATGACCACCCCCAAAAAATCGAAAATTCCATCCAAATCCTGAAAAAATTTAAATTTTTATATGAAAAACTTGTTTTGCTCATATCTCCTAAACTATGCGTCCTAGAGCGAAAAGGAGCTTAATTCATGACCACCCCCAAAAAATCGAAAATTCCATTAAAATCCTGAAAAAATTTAAATTTTTATATGAAAAACTTGTTTGGCTCACATCTCCTAAACTATGCGTCCTAGAGCGAAAAGGAGCTTAATTCATGACCACCCCCAAAAAATCGAAAATTCCATCCAAATCCTGAAAAAATTTAATTTTTTATATGAAAAACTTGTTTTGCTCATATCTCCTAAACTATGCGTCCTAGAGCGAAAAGGAGCTTAATTCATGACCACCCCCAAACAATCGAAAATTCCTTCCAATCCAGAAAAAATTGAAATTATTATATGAAAAACTTGTTTTGCTCATATCTCCTAAACTATGCGCCCTAGAGCGAAAAAGAGCATAATTCATGCCCACCCCCAAAAATCGAAAATTCGTGCCCACCCCCAAAAAAATCGAAAATTCCATCCAAATCCTGGAAAAATTTAAATTTTTATATGAAAAACTTGTTCTGCTCATATCTCCTAAACTATGCGTCCTAGAGCGAAAAGGAGCTTAATTCATGACCACCCCCAAAAAATCGAAAATTCCTTCCAAATCCTGAAAAAATTGAAATTTTTATATGAAAAACTTGTTTTGCTCATATCTCCTAAACTATGCGTCCTAGAGCGAAAAGGAGCTTAATTCATGACCACCCCCAAAAAATCGAAAATTCCATCCAAATCCTGAAAAAATTTAAATTTTTATATGAAAAACTTGTTTTGCTCATATCTCCTAAACTATGCGTCCTAGAGCGAAAAGGAGCTTAATTCATGACCACCCCCAAAAAATCGAAAATTCCTTCCAAATCCTGAAAAAATTGAAATTTTTATATGAAAAACTTGTTTTGCTCATATCTCCTAAACTATGCGTCCTAGAGCGAAAAAGAGCATAATTCATGCCCACCCCCAAAAATCGAAAATTCGTGCCCACCCCCAAAAAAATCGAAAATTCCATCCAAATCCTGAAAAAATTTAATTTTTTATATGAAAAACTTGTTTTATATGAAAAACTTGTTTTGCTCATATCTCCTAAACTATGCGTCCTAGAGCGAAAAGGAGCTTAATTCATGATCACCCCCAAAAAATCGAATTCCTTCCAAATCCTGAAAAAATTGAAATTTTTATATGAAAAACTTGTTTTGCTCATATCTCCTAAACTATGCGTCCTAGAGCGAAAAAGAGCATAATTCATGCCCACCCCCAAAAAATCGAAAATTCATGCCCACCCCCAAAAAAATCGAAAATTCCATCCAAATCCTGAAAAAATTGAAATTTTTATATGAAAAACTTGTTTTGCTCATATCTCCTAAACTATGCGTCCTAGAGCGAAAAGGAGCTTAATTCATGACCACCCCCAAAAAATCGAAAATTCCATCCAAATCCTGAAAAAATTTAAATTTTTATATGAAAAACTTGTTTTGCTCATATCTCCTAAACTATGCGTCCTAGAGCGAAAAGGAGCTTAATTCATGACCACCCCCAAAAAATCGAAAATTCCTTCCAAATCCTGAAAAAATTGAAATTTTTATATGAAAAACTTGTTTTGCTCATATCTCCTAAACTATGCGTCCTAGAGCGAAAAAGAGCATAATTCATGCCCACCCCCAAAAATCGAAAATTCGTGCCCACCCCCAAAAAAATCGAAAATTCCATCCAAATCCTGAAAAAATTTAATTTTTTATATGAAAAACTTGTTTTGCTCATATCTCCTAAACTATGCGTCCTAGAGCGAAAAGGAGCTTAATTCATGACCACCCCCAAACAATCGAAAATTCCTTCCAATCCAGAAAAAATTGAAATTATTATATGAAAAACTTGTTTTGCTCATATCTCCTAAACTATGCGTCCTAGAGCGAAAAAGAGCATAATTCATGCCCACCCCCAAAAATCGAAAATTCGTGCCCACCCCCAAAAAAATCGAAAATTCCATCCAAATCCTGAAAAAATTTAAATTTTTATATGAAAAACTTGTTCTGCTCATATCTCCTAAACTATGCGTCCTAGAGCGAAAAGGAGCTTAATTCATGACCACCCCCAAAAAATCGAAAATTCCTTCCAAATCCTGAAAAAATTGAAATTTTTATATGAAAAACTTGTTTTGCTCATATCTCCTAAACTATGCGTCCTAGAGCGAAAAGGAGCTTAATTCATGACCACCCCCAAAAAATCGAAAATTCCATCCAAATCCTGAAAAAATTTAAATTTTTATATGAAAAACTTGTTTTGCTCATATCTCCTAAACTATGCGTCCTAGAGCGAAAAGGAGCTTAATTCATGATCACCCCCAAAAAATCGAATTCCTTCCAAATCCTGAAAAAATTGAAATTTTTATATGAAAAACTTGTTTTGCTCATATCTCCTAAACTATGCGTCCTAGAGCGAAAAAGAGCATAATTCATGCCCACCCCCAAAAAATCGAAAATTCATGCCCACCCCCAAAAAAATCGAAAATTCCATCCAAATCCTGAAAAAATTGAAATTTTTATATGAAAAACTTGTTTTGCTCATATCTCCTAAACTATGCGTCCTAGAGCGAAAAGGAGCTTAATTCATGACCACCCCCAAAAAATCGAAAATTCCATCCAAATCCTGAAAAAATTTAAATTTTTATATGAAAAACTTGTTTTGCTCATATCTCCTAAACTATGCGTCCTAGAGCGAAAAGGAGCTTAATTCATGACCACCCCCAAAAAATCGAAAATTCCATCCAAATCCTGAAAAAATTGAAATTTTTATATGAAAAACTTGTTTGGCTCATATCTCCTAAACTATGCGTCCTAGAGCGAAAAGGAGCTTAATTCATGACCACCCCCAAAAAATCGAAAATTCCTTCCAATCCTGAAAAAATTGAAATTTTTATATGAAAAACTTGTTTTGCTCATATCTCCTAAACTATGCGTCCTAGAGCGAAAAAGAGCATAATTCATGCCCACCCCCAAAAATCGAAAATTCGTGCCCACCCCCAAAAAAATCGAAAATTCCATCCAAATCCTGAAAAAATTTAAATTTTTATATGAAAAACTTGTTCTGCTCATATCTCCTAAACTATGCGTCCTAGAGCGAAAAGGAGCTTAATTCATGACCACCCCCAAAAAATCGAAAATTCCTTCCAAATCCTGAAAAAATTGAAATTTTTATATGAAAAACTTGTTTTGCTCATATCTCCTAAACTATGCGTCCTAGAGCGAAAAGGAGCTTAATGCTCATATCTCCTAAACTATGCGTCCTAGAGCGAAAAGGAGCTTAATTCATGACCACCCCCAAAAAATCGAAAATTCCATCCAAATCCTGAAAAAGTTGAAATTTTTATATGAAAAACTTGTTTTGCTCATATCTCCTGAAAAAATTTAATTTTTTATATGAAAAACTTGTTTTGCTCATATCTCCTAAACTATGCGTCCTAGAGCGAAAAGGAGCTTAATTCATGACCACCCCCAAAAAATCGAAAATTCCTTCCAATCCTGAAAAAATTTAAATTTTTATATGAAAAACTTGTTTTGCTCATATCTCCTAAACTATGCGTCCTAGAGCGAAAAAGAGCATAATTCATGCCCACCCCCAAAAAATCGAAAATTCATGCCCACCCCCAAAAAAATCGAAAATTCCATCCAAATCCTGAAAAAATTTAAATTTTTATATGAAAAACTTGTTCTGCTCATATCTCCTAAACTATGCGTCCTAGAGCGAAAAGGAGCTTAATTCATGACCACCCCCAAAAAATCGAAAATTCCTTCCAAATCCTGAAAAAATTGAAATTTTTATATGAAAAACTTGTTTTGCTCATATCTCCTAAACTATGCGTCCTAGAGCGAAAAGGAGCTTAATTCATGACCACCCCCAAAAAATCGAAAATTCCTTCCAAATCCTGAAAAAATTGAAATTGTTATATGAAAAACTTGTTTTGCTCATATCTCCTAAACTATGCGTCCTAGAGCGAAAAGGAGCTTAATTCATGACCACCCCCAAAAAATCGAAAATTCCATCCAAATCCTGAAAAAATTGAAATTTTTATATGAAAAACTTGTTTTGCTCATATCTCCTAAACTATGCGTCCTAGAGCGAAAAGGAGCTTAATTCATGACCACCCCCAAAAAATCGAAAATTCCATCCAAATCCTGAAAAAATTTAAATTTTTATATGAAAAACTTGTTTTGCTCATATCTCCTAAACTATGCGTCCTAGAGCGAAAAGGAGCTTAATTCATGACCACCCCCAAAAAATCGAAAATTCCTTCCAAATCCTGAAAAAATTGAAATTTTTATATGAAAAACTTGTTTTGCTCATATCTCCTAAACTATGCGTCCTAGAGCGAAAAGGAGCTTAATTCATGACCACCCCCAAAAAATCGAAAATTCCATCCAAATCCTGAAAAAATTTAAATTTTTATATGAAAAACTTGTTTTGCTCATATCTCCTAAACTATGCGTCCTAGAGCGAAAAGGAGCTTAATTCATGACCACCCCCAAAAAATCGAAAATTCCATCCAAATCCTGAAAAAATTTAAATTTTTATATGAAAAACTTGTTTTGCTCATATCTCCTAAACTATGCGTCCTAGAGCGAAAAGGAGCTTAATTCATGACCACCCCCAAAAAATCGAAAATTCCTTCCAAATCCTGAAAAAATTGAAATTTTTATATGAAAAACTTGTTTTGCTCATATCTCCTAAACTATGCGTCCTAGAGCGAAAAGGAGCTTAATTCATGACCACCCCAAAAAAATCGAAAATTCCATCCAAATCCTGAAAAAATTTAAATTTTTATATGAAAAACTTGTTTTGCTCATATCTCCTAAACTATGCGTCCTAGAGCGAAAAGGAGCTTAATTCATGACCACCCCCAAAAAATCGAAAATTCCATCAAAATCCTGAAAAAATTTAAATTTTTATATGAAAAACTTGTTTGGCTCACATCTCCTAAACTATGCGTCCTAGAGCGAAAAGGAGCTTAATTCATGACCACCCCCAAAAAATCGAAAATTCCATCCAAATCCTGAAAAAATTTAATTTTTTATATGAAAAACTTGTTTTGCTCATATCTCCTAAACTATGCGTCCTAGAGCGAAAAGGAGCTTAATTCATGACCACCCCCAAACAATCGAAAATTCCTTCCAATCCAGAAAAAATTGAAATTATTATATGAAAAACTTGTTTTGCTCATATCTCCTAAACTATGCGTCCTAGAGCGAAAAAGAGCATAATTCATGCCCACCCCCAAAAATCGAAAATTCGTGCCCACCCCCAAAAAAATCGAAAATTCCATCCAAATCCTGAAAAAATTTAAATTTTTATATGAAAAACTTGTTCTGCTCATATCTCCTAAACTATGCGTCCTAGAGCGAAAAGGAGCTTAATTCATGACCACCCCCAAAAAATCGAAAATTCCTTCCAAATCCTGAAAAAATTGAAATTTTTATATGAAAAACTTGTTTTGCTCATATCTCCTAAACTATGCGTCCTAGAGCGAAAAGGAGCTTAATTCATGACCACCCACAAAAAATCGAAAATTCCATCCAAATCCTGAAAAAATTTAAATTTTTATATGAAAAACTTGTTTTGCTCATATCTCCTAAACTATGCGTCCTAGAGCGAAAAGGAGCTTAATTCATGATCACCCCCAAAAAATCGAATTCCTTCCAAATCCTGAAAAAATTGAAATTTTTATATGAAAAACTTGTTTTGCTCATATCTCCTAAACTATGCGTCCTAGAGCGAAAAAGAGCATAATTCATGCCCACCCCCAAAAAATCGAAAATTCATGCCCACCCCCAAAAAAATCGAAAATTCCATCCAAATCCTGAAAAAATTGAAATTTTTATATGAAAAACTTGTTTTGCTCATATCTCCTAAACTATGCGTCCTAGAGCGAAAAGGAGCTTAATTCATGACCACCCCCAAAAAATCGAAAATTCCATCCAAATCCTGAAAAAATTTAAATTTTTATATGAAAAACTTGTTTTGCTCATATCTCCTAAACTATGCGTCCTAGAGCGAAAAGGAGCTTAATTCATGACCACCCCCAAAAAATCGAAAATTCCATCCAAATCCTGAAAAAATTGAAATTTTTATATGAAAAACTTGTTTGGCTCATATCTCCTAAACTATGCGTCCTAGAGCGAAAAGGAGCTTAATTCATGACCACCCCCAAAAAATCGAAAATTCCTTCCAATCCTGAAAAAATTGAAATTTTTATATGAAAAACTTGTTTTGCTCATATCTCCTAAACTATGCGTCCTAGAGCGAAAAAGAGCATAATTCATGCCCACCCCCAAAAATCGAAAATTCGTGCCCACCCCCAAAAAAATCGAAAATTCCATCCAAATCCTGAAAAAATTTAAATTTTTATATGAAAAACTTGTTTTGCTCATATCTCCTAAACTATGCGTCCTAGAGCGAAAAGGAGCTTAATTCATGACCACCCCCAAAAAATCGAAAATTCCTTCCAAATCCTGAAAAAATTGAAATTTTTATATGAAAAACTTGTTTTGCTCATATCTCCTAAACTATGCGTCCTAGAGCGAAAAGGAGCTTAATGCTCATATCTCCTAAACTATGCGTCCTAGAGCGAAAAGGAGCTTAATTCATGACCACCCCCAAAAAATCGAAAATTCCATCCAAATCCTGAAAAAGTTGAAATTTTTATATGAAAAACTTGTTTTGCTCATATCTCCTGAAAAAATTTAATTTTTTATATGAAAAACTTGTTTTGCTCATATCTCCTAAACTATGCGTCCTAGAGCGAAAAGGAGCTTAATTCATGACCACCCCCAAAAAATCGAAAATTCCTTCCAATCCTGAAAAAATTTAAATTTTTATATGAAAAACTTGTTTTGCTCATATCTCCTAAACTATGCGTCCTAGAGCGAAAAAGAGCATAATTCATGCCCACCCCCAAAAAATCGAAAATTCATGCCCACCCCCAAAAAAATCGAAAATTCCATCCAAATCCTGAAAAAATTTAAATTTTTATATGAAAAACTTGTTCTGCTCATATCTCCTAAACTATGCGTCCTAGAGCGAAAAGGAGCTTAATTCATGACCACCCCCAAAAAATCGAAAATTCCATCCAAATCCTGAAAAAATTGAAATTTTTATATGAAAAACTTGTTTTGCTCATATCTCCTAAACTATGCGTCCTAGAGCGAAAAGGAGCTTAATTCATGACCACCCCCAAAAAATCGAAAATTCCTTCCAAATCCTGAAAAAATTGAAATTTTTATATGAAAAACTTGTTTTGCTCATATCTCCTAAACTATGCGTCCTAGAGCGAAAAGGAGCTTAATTCATGACCACCCCCAAAAAATCGAAAATTCCATCCAAATCCTGAAAAAATTGAAATTTTTATATGAAAAACTTGTTTTGCTCATATCTCCTAAACTATGCGTCCTAGAGCGAAAAGGAGCTTAATTCATGACCACCCCCAAAAAATCGAAAATTCCATCCAAATCCTGAAAAAATTTAAATTTTTATATGAAAAACTTGTTTTGCTCATATCTCCTAAACTATGCGTCCTAGAGCGAAAAGGAGCTTAATTCATGACCACCCCCAAAAAATCGAAAATTCCTTCCAAATCCTGAAAAAATTGAAATTTTTATATGAAAAACTTGTTTTGCTCATATCTCCTAAACTATGCGTCCTAGAGCGAAAAGGAGCTTAATTCATGACCACCCCCAAAAAATCGAAAATTCCATCCAAATCCTGAAAAAATTTAAATTTTTATATGAAAAACTTGTTTTGCTCATATCTCCTAAACTATGCGTCCTAGAGCGAAAAGGAAAAATCGAAAATTCCATCCAAATCCTGAAAAAATTGAAATTTTTATATGAAAAACTTGTTTTGCTCATATCTCCTAAGCTATGCGTCCTAGAGCGAAAAGGAGCTTAATTCATGACCACCCCCAAAAAATCGAAAATTCCATCCAAATCCTGAAAAAATTGAAATTTTTATATGAAAAACTTGTTTTTCTCATATCTCCTAAACTATGCGTCCTAGAGCGAAAAGGAGCTTAATTCATGACCACCCCCAAAAAATCGAAAATTCCCTCCAAATCCTGAAAAAATTTAAATTTTTATATGAAAAACTTGTTTTGCTCATATCTCCTAAACTATGCGTCCTAGAGTGAAAAGGAGCTTAATTCATGACCACCCCCTAAAAATCGAAAATTCCATCCAAATCCTGAAAAAATTAAAATTTTTATATGAAAAACTTGTTTTGCTCATATCTCCTAAACTATGCGTCACACATCATCACATCGACATTGGAATTAATTATGTAGTGTGTTATTATTTAAGATTTTTGGACCCTTAAAAGGCAACCCTGGATTGCCACTGGTCTACCTCAGCCCACGACAAAACGAAGTTACAGCCTAGGACAATCGAGTTTTTTATCCTCTACCACAGGATGGGGCATAACAAACTTCGTTATTCCGTTTATAACAAATCGAAATATTGCCCTCAGGCCTAATAAAGTATATAGTATATTATCTAGCGTTGTCCATATGTCCGTCCGTCTTAAAAATCACATTACCACATTTGATTGCGGATCCTCTTGGAGGAGTAACCTTTTTCTCATCGGGTTTAAATTTGGTATGCTATGATAGTTATACCCTCCAATATCAATGCTAAAATTGGACTAATTTGGTCAACGAATGTATTTAAGAAATTTGTTTTTAATGTTGTGTAAATAGAGTGTTCTAAAATTTAGGTTGCATAATCCTTCATATTAGGTTCATATATTCTCAATATACTATCGACGAATTTTCATGAACTAAAGTATATATAAATTGAATTTTTGTGAGTTTCGTTGACTTTTGTTTTTCCGATAATCGCCCTTGTATATTTGTATTAATTTCTCTCAGATTTATTTTACTTTGTATTCTATTTTTTTTTTTCAAAAAATTAATAAAAATTTTTGCTTACCACACTTCTGATATGCAAGACTATCGATAATTCCCAGAGTGCAGTAATGTAATGCTGACCGAATTGCATTTTTAATTGAATTCGATTGAAATAAACAACCACAATACATGATAGTCGTTTTATTTGGAGCTCTTTAACGTTGTAAAGTTTTGGGCCAACTGGCATTCATTTACTGATTTCAATTCCCTCCAGTTGAGTATCTCAAGCATAGAAGTTGCATATTTGTTTTAATTGCTAAGCATAACCGATTTAAGGCCGGAAGAAAAGAAGGAAATCAACTGAGCGTTTGAATAAACCTCTAAAACTGACGGTAATTCATTAGCTCATGAGACGGTAGATTCATGAAAACTTTAATTTTTTTGAATTACAAAAAAAAACTGTTATAAGATCCGAGGAAAATCAATCAGTAGAATAGGAAGCTACATATTAATTGGACAAAAAATCGAAAATTCCCTCCAAATCCTGAAAAAATTTAAATTTTTATATGAAAAACTTGTTTTGCTCATATCTCCTAAACTATGCGTCCTAGAGCGAAAAGGAGCTTAATTCATGACCACCCCCAAAAAATCGAAAATTCCATCCAAATCCTGAAAAAATTGAAATTTTTATATGAAAAACTTGTTGCTCATATCTCCTAAACTATGCGTCCTAGAGCGAAAAGGAACTTAATTCATGACCACCCCCAAAAAATCGAAAATTCCTTCCAAATCCTGAAAAAATTTAAATTTTTATATGAAAAACTTGTTTTGCTCATATCTCCTAAACTATGCGTCCTAGAGCGAAAAGGAGCATAATTCATGACCACCCCCAAAAAATCGAAAATTCCTTCCAAATCCTGAAAAAATTGAAATTTTTATATGAAAAACTTGTTTTGCTCATATCTCCTAAACTATGCGTCCTAGAGCTAAAAGGAGCTTAATTCATTTCCACCCCCAAAAAATCGAAAATTCCATCCAAATCCTGAAAAAATTTAAATTTTTATATGAAAAACGTGTTTTGCTCATATCTCCTAAACTATGCGTCCTAGAGCGAAAAGGAGCTTAATTCATGACCACCCCCCAAAAAATCGAAAATTCCTTCCAAATCCTGAAAAAATTGAAATTTGTATATGAAAAACTTGTTTTGCGTCCTAGAGCGAAAAGGAGCTTAATTCATGACCACCCCCAAAAAATCGAAAATTCCTTCCAAATCCTGAAAAAATTGAAATTTTTATATGAAAAATTTATTTTGCTCATATCTCCTAAACTATGCGTCCTAGAGCGAAAAGGAGCTTAATTCACAACCAACCCCAAAAAATCGAAAATTCCTTCCAGATCCTGAAAAAATTTAAATTTTTATATGAAAAACTTGTTTTGCTCATATCTCCTAAACTATGCGTCCTAGAGCGAAAAGGAGCTTAATTCATGACCAACCCCAAAAAATCGAAAATTCCTTCCAGATCCTGAAAAAATTGAAATTTTTATATGAAAAACTTGTTTTGCTCATATCTCCTAAACTATGCGTCCTAGAGCGAAAAGGAGCTTAATTCATGACCACCCCCAAAAAATCGAAAATTCCTTCCAATCCTGAAAAAATTGAAATTTTTATATGAAAAACTTGTTTTGCTCATATCTCCTAAACTATGCGTCCTAGAGCGAAAAAGAGCATAATTCATGCCCACCCCCAAAAAATCGAAAATTCATGCCCACCACCAAAAAAATCGAAAATTCTATCCAAATCCTGAAAAAAATTAAATTTTTATATGAAAAACTTGTTTTGCTCATATCTCCTAAACAATGCGTCCTAGAGCGAAAAGGAGCTTAATTCATGACCACCCCCAAAAAATCGAAAATTCCTTCCAATCCTGAAAAAATTGAAATTTTTATATGAAAAACTTGTTGTGCTCATATCTCCTAAACTATGCGTCCTAGAGCGAAAAGGAGCTTAATTCATGACCACCCCCAAAAAATTGAAAATTCCATCCAAATCCTGAAAAAATTTAAATTTTTATATGAAAAACTTGTTTTGCTCATATCTCCTAAACTATGCGTCATAGAGCGAAAAGGAGCTTAATTCATGACCACCCCCAAAAAGTCGAAAATTCCATCCAAATCCTGAAAAAATTGAAATTTTTATATGAAAAACTTGTTTTTCTCATATTTCCTAAACTATGCGTCCTAGAGCGAAAAGGAGCTTAATTCATGACCACCCCCAAAAAATCGAAAATTCATGCCCACCCCCAAAAAAATCGAAAATTCCATCCAAATCCTGAAAAAATTGAAATTTTTATATGAAAAACTTGTTTTGCTCATATCTCCTAAACTATGCGTCCTAGAGCGAAAAGGAGCTTAATTCATGACCACCCCCAAAAAATCGAAAATTCCATCCAAATCCTGAAAAAATTGAAATTTTTATATGAAAAACTTGTTTTGCTCATATCTCCTAAACTATGCGTCCTAGAGCGAAAAGGAGCTTAATTCATGACCACCCCCAAAAAATCGAAAATTCCTTCCAAATCCTGAAAAAATTGAAATTTTTATATGAAAAACTTGTTTTGCTCATATCTCCTAAACTATGCGTCCTAGAGCGAAAAGGAGCATAATTCATGACCACCCCCTAAAAATCGAAAATTCCATCCAAATCCTGAAAAAATTAAAATTTTTATATGAAAAACTTGTTTTGCTCATATCTCCTAAACTATGCGTCCTAGAGCGAAAAGGAGCTTAATTCATGACCACCCCCAAAAAATCGAAAATTCCTTCCAATCCTGAAAAAATTGAAATTTTTATATGAAAAACTTGTTTTTCTCATATCTCCTAAACTATGCGTCCTAGAGCGAAAAAGAGCATAATTCATGCCCACCCCCAAAAAATCGAAAATTCATACCCACCCCAAAAAAAATCGAAAATTCCATCCAAATCCTGAAAAAATTGAAATTTTTATATGAAAAACTTGTTTTGCTCATATCTCCTAAACTATGCGTCCTAGAGCGAAAAGGAGCTTAATTCATGACCACCCCCAAAAAATCGAAAATTCCTTCCAAATCCTGAAAAAATTGAAATTTTTATATGAAAAACTTGTTTTGCTCATATCTCCTACACTATGCGTCCTAGAGCGAAAAGGAGCTTAATTCATGACCACCCCCAAAAAATCGAAAATTCCATCCAAATCCTGAAAAAATTTAAATTTTGAAAAATGAAAAACTTGTTTTGCTCATATCTCCTAAACTATGCGTCCTAGAGCGAAAAGGAGCTTAATTCATGACCACCCCCAAAAAATCGAAAATTCCATCCAAATCCTGAAAAAATTTAAATTTTTATATGAAAAACTTGTTTTGCTCATATCTCCTAAACTATGCGTCCTAGAGCGAAAAGGAGCTTAATTCATGACCACCCCCAAAAAATCGAAAATTCCAACCAAATCATGAAAAAATTGAAATTTTTATATGAAAAACTTGTTTTGCTCATATCTCCTAAACTATGCGTCCTAGAGCGAAAAGGAGCTTAATTCATGACCACCCCCAAAAAATCGAAAATCCCTTCCAAATCCTGAAAAAATTGAAATTTTTATATGAAAAACTTATTTTGCTCATATCTCCTAAACGAAAAGCGAAAAGGAGCTTAATTCATGACCAACCCCAAAAAATCGAAAATTTCTTCCAGATCCTGAAAAAATTGAAATTTTTATATGAAAAACTTGTTTTGCTCATATCTCCTAAACTATGCGTCCTAGAGCGAAAAGGAGCTTAATTCATGACCACCCCCAAAAAATCGAAAATTTCTTCCAAATCCTGAAAAAATTGAAATTTTTATATGAAAAACTTGTTTTGCTCATATCTCCTAAACTATGCGTCCTAGAGCGAAAAGGAGCTTAATTCATGACCACCCCCAAAAAATCGAAAATTCCATCCAAATTCTGAAAAAATTTAAATTTTTATATGAAAAATTTGTTTTGCTCATATCTCCTAAACTATGCGTCCTAGAGCGAAAAGGAGCTTAATTCATGACCACCCCCAAAAAATCGAAAATTCCATCCAAATCCTGAAAAAATTTAATTTTTTATATGAAAAACTTGTTTTGCTCATATCTCCTAAACTATGCGTCCTGGAGCAAAAAGGAGCTTAATTCATGACCACCCCCAAAAAATCGAAAATTCCTTCCAAATCCTGAAAAAATTGAAATTTTTATATGAAAAACTAGTTTTGCTCATATCTCCTAAACTATGCGTCCTAGAGCGAAAAGGAGCTTAATTCATGACCACCCCCAAAAAATCGAAAATCCCTTCCAAATCCTGAAAAAATTGAAATTTTTATATGAAAAACTTATTTTGCTCATATCTCCTAAACGAAAAGCGAAAAGGAGCTTAATTCATGACCAACCCCAAAAAATCGAAAATTCCTTCCAGATCCTGAAAAAATTGAAATTTTTATATGAAAAACTTGTTTTGCTCATATCTCCTAAACTATGCGTCCTAGAGCGAAAAGGAGCTTAATTCATGACCACCCCCAAAAAATCGAAAATTCCATCCAAATTCTGAAAAAATTTAAATTTTTATATGAAAAATTTGTTTTGCTCATATCTCCTAAACTATGCGTCCTAGAGCGAAAAGGAGCTTAATTCATGACCACCCCCAAAAAATCGAAAATTCCATCCAAATCCTGAAAAAATTTAATTTTTTATATGAAAAACTTGTTTTGCTCATATCTCCTAAACTATGCGTCCTAGAGCGAAAAGGAGCTTAATTCATGACCACCCCCAAAAAATCGAAAATTCCATCCAAATCCTGAAAAAATTGAAATTTTTATATGAAAAACTTGTTTTGCTCATATCTCCTAAACTATGCGTCCTAGAGCAAAAAGGAGCTTAATTCATGACCACCCCCAAAAAATCGAAAATTCCATCCAAATCCTGAAAAAATTGAAATTTTTATATGAAAAACTTGTTTTTCTCATATCTCCTAAACTATGCGTCCTAGAGCGAAAAGGAGCTTAATTCATGACCACCCCCAAAAAATCGAAAATTCCTTCCAAATCCTGAAAAAATTTAAATTTTTATATGAAAAACTAGTTTTGCTCATATCTCCTAAACTATGCGTCCTAGAGCGAAAAAGAGCATAATTCAATGCACCCCCAAAAAATCGAAAATTCATGCCCACCCCCAAAAAAATCGAAAATTCCATCCAAATCCTGAAACTATGCGTCCTAGAGCGAAAAGGAGCTTAATTCATGACCACCCCCAAAAAATCGAAAATTCCTTCCAAATCCTGAAAAAATTTAAATTTTTATATGAAAAACTTGTTTTGCTCATATCTCCTAAACTATGCGTCCTAGAGCGAAAAGGAGCTTAATTCATGACCACCCCCAAAAAATCGAAAATTCCTTCCAAATCCTGAAAAAATTGAAATTTTTATATGAAAAACTTGTTTTGCTCATATCTCCTAAACTATGCGTCCTAGAGCGAAAAGGAGCTTAATTCATGACCACCCCCAAAAAATCGAAAATTCCATCCAAATCCTGAAAAAATTGAAATTTTTATATGAAAAACTTGTTTTGCTCATATCTCCTAAACTATGCGTCCTAGAGCGAAAAGGAGCTTAATTCATGACCACCCCCAAAAAATCGAAAATTCCTTCCAAATCCTGAAAAAATTGAAATTTTTATATGAAAAACTTGTTTTGCTCATATCTCCTAAACTATGCGTCCTAGAGCGAAAAGGAGCATAATTCATGACCACCCCCTAAAAATCGAAAATTCCATCCAAATCCTGAAAAAATTAAAATTTTTATATGAAAAACTTGTTTTGCTCATATCTCCTAAACTATGCGTCCTAGAGCGAAAAGGAGCTTAATTCATGACCACCCCCAAAAAATCGAAAATTCCTTCCAATCCTGAAAAAATTGAAATTTTTATATGAAAAACTTGTTTTTCTCATATCTCCTAAACTATGCGTCCTAGAGCGAAAAAGAGCATAATTCATGCCCACCCCCAAAAAATCGAAAATTCATACCCACCCCAAAAAAAATCGAAAATTCCATCCAAATCCTGAAAAAATTGAAACTTTTATATGAAAAACTTGTTTTGCTCATATCTCCTAAACTATGCGTCCTAGAGCGAAAAGGAGCTTAATTCATGACCACCCCCAAAAAATCGAAAATTCCTTCCAAATCCTGAAAAAATTGAAATTTTTATATGAAAAACTTGTTTTGCTCATATCTCCTACACTATGCGTCCTAGAGCGAAAAGGAGCTTAATTCATGACCACCCCCAAAAAATCGAAAATTCCATCCAAATCCTGAAAAAATTTAAATTTTGAAAAATGAAAAACTTGTTTTGCTCATATCTCCTAAACTATGCGTCCTAGAGCGAAAAGGAGCTTAATTCATGACCACCCCCAAAAAATCGAAAATTCCATCCAAATCCTGAAAAAATTTAAATTTTTATATGAAAAACTTGTTTTGCTCATATCTCCTAAACTATGCGTCCTAGAGCGAAAAGGAGCTTAATTCATGACCACCCCCAAAAAATCGAAAATTCCAACCAAATCATGAAAAAATTGAAATTTTTATATGAAAAACTTGTTTTGCTCATATCTCCTAAACTATGCGTCCTAGAGCGAAAAGGAGCTTAATTCATGACCACCCCCAAAAAATCGAAAATCCCTTCCAAATCCTGAAAAAATTGAAATTTTTATATGAAAAACTTATTTTGCTCATATCTCCTAAACGAAAAGCGAAAAGGAGCTTAATTCATGACCAACCCCAAAAAATCGAAAATTTCTTCCAGATCCTGAAAAAATTGAAATTTTTATATGAAAAACTTGTTTTGCTCATATCTCCTAAACTATGCGTCCTAGAGCGAAAAGGAGCTTAATTCATGACCACCCCCAAAAAATCGAAAATTTCTTCCAAATCCTGAAAAAATTGAAATTTTTATATGAAAAACTTGTTTTGCTCATATCTCCTAAACTATGCGTCCTAGAGCGAAAAGGAGCTTAATTCATGACCACCCCCAAAAAATCGAAAATTCCATCCAAATTCTGAAAAAATTTAAATTTTTATATGAAAAATTTGTTTTGCTCATATCTCCTAAACTATGCGTCCTAGAGCGAAAAGGAGCTTAATTCATGACCACCCCCAAAAAATCGAAAATTCCATCCAAATCCTGAAAAAATTTAATTTTTTATATGAAAAACTTGTTTTGCTCATATCTCCTAAACTATGCGTCCTGGAGCAAAAAGGAGCTTAATTCATGACCACCCCCAAAAAATCGAAAATTCCTTCCAAATCCTGAAAAAATTGAAATTTTTATATGAAAAACTAGTTTTGCTCATATCTCCTAAACTATGCGTCCTAGAGCGAAAAGGAGCTTAATTCATGACCACCCCCAAAAAATCGAAAATCCCTTCCAAATCCTGAAAAAATTGAAATTTTTATATGAAAAACTTATTTTGCTCATATCTCCTAAACGAAAAGCGAAAAGGAGCTTAATTCATGACCAACCCCAAAAAATCGAAAATTCCTTCCAGATCCTGAAAAAATTGAAATTTTTATATGAAAAACTTGTTTTGCTCATATCTCCTAAACTATGCGTCCTAGAGCGAAAAGGAGCTTAATTCATGACCACCCCCAAAAAATCGAAAATTCCATCCAAATTCTGAAAAAATTTAAATTTTTATATGAAAAATTTGTTTTGCTCATATCTCCTAAACTATGCGTCCTAGAGCGAAAAGGAGCTTAATTCATGACCACCCCCAAAAAATCGAAAATTCCATCCAAATCCTGAAAAAATTTAATTTTTTATATGAAAAACTTGTTTTGCTCATATCTCCTAAACTATGCGTCCTAGAGCGAAAAGGAGCTTAATTCATGACCACCCCCAAAAAATCGAAAATTCCATCCAAATCCTGAAAAAATTGAAATTTTTATATGAAAAACTTGTTTTGCTCATATCTCCTAAACTATGCGTCCTAGAGCAAAAAGGAGCTTAATTCATGACCACCCCCAAAAAATCGAAAATTCCATCCAAATCCTGAAAAAATTGAAATTTTTATATGAAAAACTTGTTTTTCTCATATCTCCTAAACTATGCGTCCTAGAGCGAAAAGGAGCTTAATTCATGACCACCCCCAAAAAATCGAAAATTCCTTCCAAATCCTGAAAAAATTTAAATTTTTATATGAAAAACTTGTTTTGCTCATATCTCCTAAACTATGCGTCCTAGAGCGAAAAAGAGCATAATTCAATGCACCCCCAAAAAATCGAAAATTCATGCCCACCCCCAAAAAAATCGAAAATTCCATCCAAATCCTGAAACTATGCGTCCTAGAGCGAAAAGGAGCTTAATTCATGACCACCCCCAAAAAATCGAAAATTCCTTCCAAATCCTGAAAAAATTTAAATTTTTATATGAAAAACTTGTTTTGCTCATATCTCCTAAACTATGCGTCCTAGAGCGAAAAGGAGCTTAATTCATGACCACCCCCAAAAAATCGAAAATTCCTTCCAAATCCTGAAAAAATTGAAATTTTTATATGAAAAACTTGTTTTGCTCATATCTCCTAAACTATGCGTCCTAGAGCGAAAAGGAGCTTAATTCATGACCACCCCCAAAAAATCGAAAATTCCATCCAAATCCTGAAAAAATTTAAATTTTTATATGAAAAACTTGTTTTGCTCATATCTCCTAAACTATGCGTCCTAGAGCGAAAAAGAGCATAATTCAATGCACCCCCAAAAAATCGAAAATTCATGCCCACCCCCAAAAAAATCGAAAATTCCATCCAAATCCTGAAACTATGCGTCCTAGAGCGAAAAGGAGCTTAATTCATGACCACCCCCAAAAAATCGAAAATTCCTTCCAAATCCTGAAAAAATTTAAATTTTTATATGAAAAACTTGTTTTGCTCATATCTCCTAAACTATGCGTCCTAGAGCGAAAAGGAGCTTAATTCATGACCACCCCCAAAAAATCGAAAATTCCTTCCAAATCCTGAAAAAATTGAAATTTTTATATGAAAAACTTGTTTTGCTCATATCTCCTAAACTATGCGTCCTAGAGCGAAAAGGAGCTTAATTCATGACCACCCCCAAAAAATCGAAAATTCCATCCAAATCCTGAAAAAATTTTAATTTTTATATGAAAAACTTGTTTTGCTCATATCTCCTAAACTATGCGTCCTAGAGCGAAAAGGAGCTTAATTCATGACCACCCCCAAAAAATCGAAAATTCCATCCAAATCCTGAAAAAATTTAAATTTTTATATGAAAAACTTGTTTGGCTCACATCTCCTAAACTATGCGTCCTAGAGCGAAAAGGAGCTTAATTCATTACCACCCCCAAAAAATCGAAAATTCCATCCAAATCCTGAAAAAATTTAATTTTTTATATGAAAAACTTGTTTTGCTCATATCTCCTAAACTATGCGTCCTAGAGCGAAAAGGAGCTTAATTCATGACCACCCCCAAAAAATCGAAATTTCCTTCCAATCCAGAAAAAATTGAAATTATTATATGAAAAACTTGTTTTGCTCATATCTCCTAAACTATGCGTCCTAGAGCGAAAAAGAGCATAATTCATACCCACCCCCAAAAATCGAAAATTCGTGCCCACCCCCAAAAAAATCGAAAATTCCATCCAAATCCTGAAAAAATTTAAATTTTTATATGAAAAACTTGTTCTGCTCATATCTCCTAAACTATGCGTCCTAGAGCGAAAAGGAGCTTAATTCATGACCACCCCCAAAAAATCGAAAATTCCTTCCAAATCCTGAAAAAATTGAAATTTTTATATGAAAAACTTGTTTTGCTCATATCTCCTAAACTATGCGTCCTAGAGCGAAAAGGAGCTTAATGCTCATATCTCCTAAACTATGCGTCCTAGAGCGAAAAGGAGCTTAATTCATGACCACCCCCAAAAAATCGAAAATTCCATCCAAATCCTGAAAAAGTTGAAATTTTTATATGAAAAACTTGTTTTGCTCATATCTCCTGAAAAAATTTAATTTTTTATATGAAAAACTTGTTTTGCTCATATCTCCTAAACTATGCGTCCTAGAGCGAAAAGGAGCTTAATTCATGACCACCCCCAAAAAATCGAAAATTCCTTCCAATCCTGAAAAAATTTAAATTTTTATATGAAAAACTTGTTTTGCTCATATCTCCTAAACTATGCGTCCTAGAGCGAAAAAGAGCATAATTCATGCCCACCCCCAAAAAATCGAAAATTCATGCCCACCCCCAAAAAATCGAAAATTCCATCCAAATCCTGAAAAAATTTAAATTTTTATATGAAAAACTTGTTCTGCTCATATCTCCTAAACTATGCGTCCTAGAGCGAAAAGGAGCTTAATTCATGACCACCCCCAAAAAATCGAAAATTCCTTCCAAATCCTGAAAAAATTGAAATTTTTATATGAAAAACTTGTTTTGCTCATATCTCCTAAACTATGCGTCCTAGAGCGAAAAGGAGCTTAATTCATGACCACCCCCAAAAAATCGAAAATTCCATCCAAATCCTGAAAAAATTTAAATTTTTATATGAAAAACTTGTTTTGCTCATATCTCCTAAACTATGCGTCCTAGAGCGAAAAGGAGCTTAATTCATGATCACCCCCAAAAAATCGAATTCCTTCCAAATCCTGAAAAACTTGAAATTTTTATATGAAAAACTTGTTTTGCTCATATCTCCTAAACTATGCGTCCTAGAGCGAAAAAGAGCATAATTCATGCCCACCCCCAAAAAATCGAAAATTCATGCCCACCCCCAAAAAAATCGAAAATTCCATCCAAATCCTGAAAAAATTGAAATTTTTATATGAAAAACTTGTTTTGCTCACATCTCCTAAACTATGCGTCCTAGAGCGAAAAGGAGCTTAATTCATGACCACCCCCAAAAAATCGAAAATTCCATCCAAATCCTGAAAAAATTTAAATTTTTATATGAAAAACTTGTTTTGCTCATATCTCCTAAACTATGCGTCCTAGAGCGAAAAGGAGCTTAATTCATGACCACCCCCAAAAAATCGAAAATTCCATCCAAATCCTGAAAAAATTGAAATTTTTATATGAAAAACTTGTTTGGCTCATATCTCCTAAACTATGCGTCCTAGAGCGAAAAGGAGCTTAATTCATGACCAATCGAAAATTCCTTCCAATCCTGAAAAAATTGAAATTTTTATATGAAAAACTTTTTTTGCTCATATCTCCTTAACTATGTGTCCTAGAGCGAAAAGGAGCTTAATTCATGCCCACCCCCAAAAAAATCGAAAATTCCATCCAAATCCTGAAAAAATTTAAATTTTTATATGAAAAACTTGTTCTGCTCATATCTCCTAAACTATGCGTCCTAGAGCGAAAAGGAGCTTAATTCATGACCACCCCCAAAAAATCGAAAATTCCTTCCAAATCCTGAAAAAATTGAAATTTTTATATGAAAAACTTGTTTTGCTCATATCTCCTAAACTATGCGTCCTAGAGCGAAAAGGAGCTTAATTCATGACCACCACCAAAAAATCGAAAATTCCATCCAAATCCTGAAAAAATTTAAATTTTTATATGAAAAACTTGTTTTGCTCATATCTCCTAAACTATGCGTCCTAGAGCGAAAAGGAGCTTAATTCATGATCACCCCCAAAAAATCGAATTCCTTCCAAATCCTGAAAAAATTGAAATTTTTATATGAAAAACTTGTTTTGCTCATATCTCCTAAACTATGCGTCCTAGAGCGAAAAAGAGCATAATTCATGCCCACCCCCAAAAAATCGAAAATTCATGCCCACCCCCAAAAAAATCGAAAATTCCATCCAAATCCTGAAAAAATTGAAATTTTTATATGAAAAACTTGTTTTGCTCATATCTCCTAAACTATGCGTCCTAGAGCGAAAAGGAGCTTAATTCATGACCACCCCCAAAAAATCGAAAATTCCATCCAAATCCTGAAAAAATTTAAATTTTTATATGAAAAACTTGTTTTGCTCATATCTCCTAAACTATGCGTCCTAGAGCGAAAAGGAGCTTAATTCATGACCACCCCCAAAAAATCGAAAATTCCATCCAAATCCTGAAAAAATTTAAATTTTTATATGAAAAACTTGTTTGGCTCATATCTCCTAAACTATGCGTCCTAGAGCGAAAAGGAGCTTAATTCATGACCACCCCCAAAAAATCGAAAATTCCTTCCAATCCTGAAAAAATTGAAATTTTTATATGAAAAACTTGTTTGGCTCATATCTCCTAAACTATGCGTCCTAGAGCGAAAAGGAGCTTAATTCATGACCACCCCCAAAAAATCGAAAATTCCATCCAAATCCTGAAAAAATTTAAATTTTTATATGAAAAACTTGTTCTGCTCATATCTCCTAAACTATGCGTCCTAGAGCGAAAAGGAGCTTAATTCATGACCACCCCCAAAAAATCGAAAATTCCTTCCAAATCCTGAAAAAATTGAAATTTTTATATGAAAAACTTGTTTTGCTCATATCTCCTAAACTATGCGTCCTAGAGCGAAAAGGAGCTTAATTCATGACCACCCCCAAAAAATCGAAAATTCCATCCAAATCCTGAAAAAGTTGAAATTTTTATATGAAAAACTTGTTTTGCTCATATCTCCTGAAAAAATTTAATTTTTTATATGAAAAACTTGTTTTGCTCATATCTCCTAAACTATGCGTCCTAGAGCGAAAAGGAGCTTAATTCATGACCACCCCCAAAAAATCGAAAATTCCTTCGAATCCTGAAAAAATTTAAATTTTTATATGAAAAACTTGTTTTGCTCATATCTCCTAAACTATGCGTCCTAGAGCGAAAAAGAGCATAATTCATGCCCACCCCCAAAAAATCGAAAATTCATGCCCACCCCCAAAAAAATCGAAAATTCCATCCAAATCCTGAAAAAATTTAAATTTTTATATGAAAAACTTGTTCTGCTCATATCTCCTAAACTATGCGTCCTAGAGCGAAAAGGAGCTTAATTCATGACCACCCCCAAAAAATCGAAAATTCCTTCCAAATCCTGAAAAAATTGAAATTTTTATATGAAAAACTTGTTTTGCTCATATCTCCTAAACTATGCGTCCTAGAGCGAAAAGGAGATTAATTCATGACCACCCCCAAAAAATCGAAAATTCCTTCCAAATCCTGAAAAAATTGAAATTTTTATATGAAAAACTTGTTTTGCTCATATCTCCTAAACTATGCGTCCTAGAGCGAAAAGGAGCTTAATTCATGACCACCCCCAAAAAATCGAAAATTCCATCCAAATCCTGAAAAAATTTAAATTTTTATATGAAAAACTTGTTTTGCTCATATCCTAGAGCGAAAAGGAGCTTAATTCATGACCACCCCCAAAAAATCGAAAATTCCATCCAAATCCTGAAAAAATTTAAATTTTTATATGAAAAACTTGTTTTGCTCATATCTCCTAAACTATGCGTCCTAGAGCGAAAAGGAAAAATCGAAAATTCCATCCAAATCCTGAAAAAATTGAAATTTTTATATGAAAAACTTGTTTTGCTCATATCTCCTAAGCTATGCGTCCTAGAGCGAAAAGGAGCTTAATTCATGACCACCCCCAAAAAATCGAAAATTCCATCCAAATCCTGAAAAAATTGAAATTTTTATATGAAAAACTTGTTTTTCTCATATCTCCTAAACTATGCGTCCTAGAGCGAAAAGGAGCTTAATTCATGACCACCCCCAAAAAATCGAAAATTCCCTCCAAATCCTGAAAAAATTTAAATTTTTATATGAAAAACTTGTTCTGCTCATATCTCCTAAACTATGCGTCCTAGAGCGAAAAGGAGCTTAATTCATGACCACCCCCAAAAAATCGAAAATTCCTTCCAAATCCTGAAAAAATTGAAATTTTTATATGAAAAACTTGTTTTGCTCATATCTCCTAAACTATGCGTCCTAGAGCGAAAAGGAGCTTAATTCATGACCACCCCCAAAAAATCGAAAATTCCATCCAAATCCTGAAAAAGTTGAAATTTTTATATGAAAAACTTGTTTTGCTCATATCTCCTGAAAAAATTTAATTTTTTATATGAAAAACTTGTTTTGCTCATATCTCCTAAACTATGCGTCCTAGAGCGAAAAGGAGCTTAATTCATGACCACCCCCAAAAAATCGAAAATTCCTTCCAATCCTGAAAAAATTTAAATTTTTATATGAAAAACTTGTTTTGCTCATATCTCCTAAACTATGCGTCCTAGAGCGAAAAAGAGCATAATTCATGCCCACCCCCAAAAAATCGAAAATTCATGCCCACCCCCAAAAAAATCGAAAATTCCATCCAAATCCTGAAAAAATTTAAATTTTTATATGAAAAACTTGTTCTGCTCATATCTCCTAAACTATGCGTCCTAGAGCGAAAAGGAGCTTAATTCATGACCACCCCCAAAAAATCGAAAATTCCTTCCAAATCCTGAAAAAATTGAAATTTTTATATGAAAAACTTGTTTTGCTCATATCTCCTAAACTATGCGTCCTAGAGCGAAAAGGAGATTAATTCATGACCACCCCCAAAAAATCGAAAATTCCTTCCAAATCCTGAAAAAATTGAAATTTTTATATGAAAAACTTGTTTTGCTCATATCTCCTAAACTATGCGTCCTAGAGCGAAAAGGAGCTTAATTCATGACCACCCCCAAAAAATCGAAAATTCCATCCAAATCCTGAAAAAATTTAAATTTTTATATGAAAAACTTGTTTTGCTCATATCCTAGAGCGAAAAGGAGCTTAATTCATGACCACCCCCAAAAAATCGAAAATTCCATCCAAATCCTGAAAAAATTTAAATTTTTATATGAAAAACTTGTTTTGCTCATATCTCCTAAACTATGCGTCCTAGAGCGAAAAGGAAAAATCGAAAATTCCATCCAAATCCTGAAAAAATTGAAATTTTTATATGAAAAACTTGTTTTGCTCATATCTCCTAAGCTATGCGTCCTAGAGCGAAAAGGAGCTTAATTCATGACCACCCCCAAAAAATCGAAAATTCCATCCAAATCCTGAAAAAATTGAAATTTTTATATGAAAAACTTGTTTTTCTCATATCTCCTAAACTATGCGTCCTAGAGCGAAAAGGAGCTTAATTCATGACCACCCCCAAAAAATCGAAAATTCCCTCCAAATCCTGAAAAAATTTAAATTTTTATATGAAAAACTTGTTTTGCTCATATCTCCTAAACTATGCGTCCTAGGGTGAAAAGGAGCTTAATTCATGACCACCCCCTAAAAATCGAAAATTCCATCCAAATCCTGAAAAAATTAAAATTTTTATATGAAAAACTTGTTTTGCTCATATCTCCTAAACTATGCGTCACACATCATCACATCGACATTGGAATTAATTATGTAGTGTGTTATTATTTAAGATTTTTGGACCCTTAAAAGGCAACCCTGGATTGCCACTGGTCTACCTCAGCCCACGACAAAACGAAGTTACAGCCTAGGACAATCGAGTTTTTTATCCTCTACCACAGGATGGGGCATAACAAACTTCGTTATTCCGTTTATAACAAATCGAAATATTGCCCTCAGGCCTAATAAAGTATATAGTATATTATCTAGCGTTGTCCATATGTCCGTCCGTCTTAAAAATCACATTACCACATTTGATTGCGGATCCTCTTGGAGGAGTAACCTTTTTCTCATCGGGTTTAAATTTGGTATGCTATGATAGTATATACCCTCCAATATCAATGCTAAAATTGGACTAATTTGGTCAACGAATGTATTTAAGAAATTTGTTTTTAATGTTGTGTAAATAGAGTGTTCTAAAATTTAGGTTGCATAATCCTTCATATTAGGTTCATATATTCTCAATATACTATCGACGAATTTTCATGAACTAAAGTATATATAAATTGAATTTTTGTGAGTTTCGTTGACTTTTGTTTTTCCGATAATCGCCCTTGTATATTTGTATTAATTTCTCTCAGATTTATTTTACTTTGTATTCTATTTTTTTTTCAAAAAATTAATAAAAATTTTTGCTTACCACACTTCTGATATGCAAGACTATCGATAATTCCCAGAGTGCAGTAATGTAATGCTGACCGAATTGCATTTTTAATTGAATTCGATTGAAATAAACAACCACAATACATGATAGTCGTTTTATTTGGAGCTCTTTAACGTTGTAAAGTTTTGGGCCAACTGGCATTCATTTACTGATTTCAATTCCCTCCAGTTGAGTATCTCAAGCATAGAAGTTGCATATTTGTTTTAATTGCTAAGCATAACCGATTTAAGGCCGGAAGAAAAGAAGGAAATCAACTGAGCGTTTGAATAAACCTCTAAAACTGACGGTAATTCATTAGCTCATGAGACGGTAGATTCATGAAAACTTTAATTTTTTTGAATTACAAAAAAAAACTGTTATAAGATCCGAGGAAAATCAATCAGTAGAATAGGAAGCTACATATTAATTGGACAAAAAATCGAAAATTCCCTCCAAATCCTGAAAAAATTTAAATTTTTATATGAAAAACTTGTTTTGCTCATATCTCCTAAACTATGCGTCCTAGAGCGAAAAGGAGCTTAATTCATGACCACCCCCAAAAAATCGAAAATTCCATCCAAATCCTGAAAAAATTTAAATTTTTATATGAAAAACTTGTTGCTCATATCTCCTAAACTATGCGTCCTAGAGCGAAAAGGAACTTAATTCATGACCACCCCCAAAAAATCGAAAATTCCTTCCAAATCCTGAAAAAATTTAAATTTTTATATGAAAAACTTGTTTTGCTCATATCTCCTAATCTATGCGTCCTAGAGCGAAAAGGAGCATAATTCATGACCACCCCCAAAAAATCGAAAATTCCTTCCAAATCCTGAAAAAATTGAAATTTTTATATGAAAAGCGTGTTTTGCTCATATCTCCTAAACTATGCGTCCTAGAGCTAAAAGGAGCTTAATTCATTTCCACCCCCAAAAAATCGAAAATTCCATCCAAATCCTGAAAAAATTTAAATTTTTATATGAAAAACGTGTTTTGCTCATATCTCCTAAACTATGCGTCCTAGAGCGAAAAGGAGCTTAATTCATGACCACCCCCCAAAAAATCGAAAATTCCTTCCAAATCCTGAAAAAATTGAAATTTGTATATGAAAAACTTGTTTTGCGTCCTAGAGCGAAAAGGAGCTTAATTCATGACCACCCCCAAAAAATCGAAAATTCCTTCCAAATCCTGAAAAAATTGAAATTTTTATATGAAAAATTTATTTTGCTCATATCTCCTAAACTATGCGTCCTAGAGCGAAAAGGAGCTTAATTCACAACCAACCCCAAAAAATCGAAAATTCCTTCCAGATCCTGAAAAAATTGAAATTTTTATATGAAAAACTTGTTTTGCTCATATCTCCTAAACTATGCGTCCTAGAGCGAAAAGGAGCTTAATTCATGACCAACCCCAAAAAATCGAAAATTCCTTCCAGATCCTGAAAAAATTGAAATTTTTATATGAAAAACTTGTTTTGCTCATATCTCCTAAACTATGCGTCCTAGAGCGAAAAGGAGCTTAATTCATGACCACCCCCAAAAAATCGAAAATTCCTTCCAATCCTGAAAAAATTGAAATTTTTATATGAAAAACTTGTTTTGCTCATATCTCCTAAACTATGCGTCCTAGAGCGAAAAAGAGCATAATTCATGCCCACCCCCAAAAAATCGAAAATTCATGCCCATCCCCAAAAAAATCGAAAATTCCATCCAAATCCTGAAAAAATTGAAATTTTTATATGAAAAACTTGTTTTGCTCATATCTCCTAAACTATGCGTCCTAGAGCGAAAAGGAGCTTAATTCATGACCACCCCCAAAAAATCGAAAATTCCATCCAAATCCTGAAAAAATTGAAATTTTTATATGAAAAACTTGTTTTGCTCATATCTCCTAAACTATGCGTCCTAGAGCGAAAAGGAGCTTAATTCATGACCACCCCCAAAAAATCGAAAATTCCTTCCAAATCCTGAAAAAATTGAAATTTTTATATGAAAAACTTGTTTTGCTCATATCTCCTAAACTATGCGTCCTAGAGCGAAAAGGAGCATAATTCATGACCACCCCCTAAAAATCGAAAATTCCATCCAAATCCTGAAAAAATTGAAATTTTATATGAAAAACTTGTTTTGCTCATATCTCCTAAACTATGCGTCCTAGAGCGAAAAGGAGCTTAATTCATGACCACCCCCAAAAAATCGAAAATTCCATCCAAATCCTGAAAAAATTTAAATTTTTATATGAAAAACTTGTTTTGCTCATATCTCCTAAACTATGCGTCCTAGAGCGAAAAGGAGCTTAATTCATGACCACCCCCAAAAAATCGAAAATTCCATCCAAATCCTGAAAAAATTGAAATTTTTATATGAAAAACTTGTTTTGCTCATATCTCCTAAACTATGCGTCCTAGAGCGAAAAGGAGCTTAATTCATGACCACCCCCAAAAAATCGAAAATCCCTTCCAAATCCTGAAAAAATTGAAATTTTTATATGAAAAACTTATTTTGCTCATATCTCCTAAACTATGCGTCCTACAGCGAAAAGGAGCCTAATTCATGCCCACCCCCATAAAATCGAAAATTCCTTCCAAATCCTGAAAAAACTGAAATTTTTATATGAAAAACTTGTTTTGCTCATATATCCTAAACTATGCGTCCTAGAGCGAAAAGGAGCTTAATTCATGACCACCCCCCAAAAAATCGAAAATTCCTTCCAAATCCTGAAAAAATTGAAATTTTTATATGAAAAACTTGTTTTGTTCATATCTCCTAAACTATGCGTCCTAGAGCGAAAAGGAGCATAATTGATGACCACCCCCAAAAAATCGAAAATTCCTTCCAAATCCTGAAAAAATTGAAATTTTTATATGAAAAACGTGTTTTGCTCATATCTCCTAAACTATGCGTCCTAGAGCGAAAAGGAGCTTAATTCATGACCACCCCCAAAAAATCGAAAATTCCTTCCAAATCCTGAAAAAATTGAAATTTTTATATGAAAAACTTGTTCTCCTAAACTATGCGTCCTAGAGCTAAAAGGAGCTTAATTCATTTCCACCCCCAAAAAATCGAAAATTCCATCCAAATCCTGAAAAAATTTAAATTTTTATATGAAAAACGTGTTTTGCTCATATCTCCTAAACTATGCGTCCTAGAGCGAAAAGGAGCTTAATTCATGACCACCCCCCAAAAAATCGAAAATTCCTTCCAAATCCTGAAAAAATTGAAATTTGTATATGAAAAACTTGTTTTGCGTCCTAGAGCGAAAAGGAGCTTAATTCATGACCACCCCCAAAAAATCGAAAATTCCTTCCAAATCCTGAAAAAATTGAAATTTTTATATGAAAAATTTATTTTGCTCATATCTCCTAAACTATGCGTCCTAGAGCGAAAAGGAGCTTAATTCATGACCACCCCCAAAAAATCGAAAATTTCTTCCAAATCCTGAAAAAATTGAAATTTTTATATGAAAAACTTGTTTTGCTCATATCTCCTAAACTATGCGTCCTAGAGCGAAAAGGAGCTTAATTCATGACCACCCCCTAAAAATCGAAAATTCCATCCAAATCCTGAAAAAATTTAAATTTTTATATGAAAAATTTGTTTTGCTCATATCTCCTAAACTATGCGTCCTAGAGCGAAAAGGAGCTTAATTCATGACCACCCTCAAACAATTTAAAATTCCATCCAAATCATGGAAAAATTAAAATTTTTATATGAAAAACTTGTTTTGCTCATATCTCCTAAACTATGCGTCCTAGAGCGAAAAGGAGCTTAATTCATGACCACCCCCAAAAAAACGAAAATTCCTTCCAATCCTGAAAAAATTGAAATTTTTATATGAAAAACTTGTTTTGCTCATATCTCCTAAACTATGCGTCCTAGAGCAAAAAAGAGCATAATTCATGCCCACCCCCAAAAAATCGAAAATTCATGCCCACCCCCAAAAAAATCGAAAATTCTATCCAAATCCTGAAAAAATTTAAATTTTTATATGAAAAACTTGTTTTGCTCATATCTCCTAAACAATGCGTCCTAGAGCGAAAAGGAGCTTAATTCATGACCACCCCCAAAAAATCGAAAATTCCTTCCAAATCCTGAAAAAATTGAAATTTTTATATGAAAAACTTGTTTTGCTCATATCTCCTAAACTATGCGTCCTAGAGCGAAAAGGAGCTTAATTCATGACCACCCCCAAAAAATCGAAAATTCCATCCAAATCCTGAAAAAATTGAAATTTTTATATGAAAAATTTATTTTGCTCATATCTCCTAAACTATGCGTCCTAGAGCGAAAAGGAGCTTAATCCATGACCACCCCCAAAAAATCGAAAATTTCTTCCAAATCCTGAAAAAATTGAAATTTTTATATGAAAAACTTGTTTTGCTCATATCTCCTAAACTATGCGTCCTAGAGCGAAAAGGAGCTTAATTCATGACCACCCCCTAAAAATTGAAAATTCCATCCAAATCCTGAAAAAATTTAAATGTTTATATGAAAAATTTGTTTTGCTCATATCTCCTAAACTATGCGTCCTAGAGCGAAAAGGAGCTTAATTCATGACCACCCTCAAACAATTTAAAATTCCATCCAAATCATGGAAAAATTAAAATTTTTATATGAAAAACTTGTTTTGCTCATATCTCCTAAACTATGCGTCCTAGAGCGAAAAGGAGCTTAATTCATGACCACCCCCAAAAAAACGAAAATTCCTTCCAATCCTGAAAAAATTGAAATTTTTATATGAAAAACTTGTTTTGCTCATATCTCCTAAACTATGCGTCCTAGAGCGAAAAAGAGCATAATTCATGCCCACCCCCAAAAAATCGAAAATTCATGCCCACCCCCAAAAAAATCGAAAATTCTATCCAAATCCTGAAAAAATTTAAATTTTTATATGAAAAACTTGTTTTGCTCATATCTCCTAAACTATGCGTCCTAGAGCGAAAAAGAGCATAATTCATGCCCACCCCCAAAAAATCGAAAATTCATGCCCACCCCCAAAAAAATCGAAAATTCCATCCAAATCCTGAAAAAATTGAAATTTTTATATGAAAAACTTGTTTTGCTCATATCTCCTAAACTATGCGTCCTAGAGCGAAAAGGAGCTTAATTCATGACCACCCCCAAAAAATCGAAAATTCCATCCAAATCCTGAAAAAATTGAAATTTTTATATGAAAAACTTGTTTTGCTCATATCTCCTAAACTATGCGTCCTAGAGCGAAAAGGAGCTTAATTCATGACCACCCCCAAAAAATCGAAAATTCCTTCCAAATCCTGAAAAAATTGAAATTTTTATATGAAAAACTTGTTTTGCTCATATCTCCTAAACTATGCGTCCTAGAGCGAAAAGGAGCATAATTCATGACCACCCCCTAAAAATCGAAAATTCCATCCAAATCCTGAAAAAATTAAAATTTTTATATGAAAAACTTGTTTTGCTCATATCTCCTAAACTATGCGTCCTAGAGCGAAAAGGAGCTTAATTCATGACCACCCCCAAAAAATCGAAAATTCCTTCCAATCCTGAAAAAATTGAAATTTTTATATGAAAAACTTGTTTTTCTCATATCTCCTAAACTATGCGTCCTAGAGCGAAAAAGAGCATAATTCATGCCCACCCCCAAAAAATCGAAAATTCATACCCACCCCCAAAAAAATCGAAAATTCCATCCAAATCCTGAAAAAATTTAAATTTTTATATGAAAAACTTGTTTTGCTCATATCTCCTAAACTATGCGTCCTAGAGCGAAAAGGAGCTTAATTCATGACCACCCCCAAAAAATCGAAAATTCCTTCCAAATCCTGAAAAAATTGAAATTTTTATATGAAAAACTTGTTTTGCTCATATCTCCTAAACTATGCGTCCTAGAGCGAAAAGGAGCTTAATTCATGACCACCCCCAAAAAATCGAAAATTCCATCCAAATCCTGAAAAAATTTAAATTTTTATATGAAAAACTTGTTTTGCTCATATCTCCTAAACTATGCGTCCTAGAGCGAAAAGGAGCTTAATTCATGACCACCCCCAAAAAATCGAAAATTCCATCCAAATCCTGAAAAAATTTAAATTTTTATATGAAAAACTTGTTTTGCTCATATCTCCTAAACTATGCGTCCTAGAGCGAAAAGGAGCTTAATTCATGACCACCCCCAAAAAATCGAAAATTCCATCCAAATCCTGAAAAAATTGAAATTTTTATATGAAAAACTTGTTTTGCTCATATCTCCTAAACTATGCGTCCTAGAGCGAAAAGGAGCTTAATTCATGACCACCCCCAAAAAATCGAAAATCCCTTCCAAATCCTGAAAAAATTGAAATTTTTATATGAAAAACTTATTTTGCTCATATCTCCTAAACTATGCGTCCTACAGCGAAAAGGAGCCTAATTCATGCCCACCCCCATAAAATCGAAAATTCCTTCCAAATCCTGAAAAAACTGAAATTTTTATATGAAAAACTTGTTTTGCTCATATCTCCTAAACTATGCGTCCTAGAGCGAAAAGGAGCTTAATTCATGACCACCCCCCAAAAAATCGAAAATTCCTTCCAAATCCTGAAAAAATTGAAATTTTTATATGAAAAACTTGTTTTGTTCATATCTCCTAAACTATGCGTCCTAGAGCGAAAAGGAGCATAATTGATGACCACCCCCAAAAAATCGAAAATTCCTTCCAAATCCTGAAAAAATTGAAATTTTTATATGAAAAACGTGTTTTGCTCATATCTCCTAAACTATGCGTCCTAGAGCGAAAAGGAGCTTAATTCATGACCACCCCCAAAAAATCGAAAATTCCTTCCAAATCCTGAAAAAATTGAAATTTTTATATGAAAAACTTGTTCTCCTAAACTATGCGTCCTAGAGCTAAAAGGAGCTTAATTCATTTCCACCCCCAAAAAATCGAAAATTCCATCCAAATCCTGAAAAAATTTAAATTTTTATATGAAAAACGTGTTTTGCTCATATCTCCTAAACTATGCGTCCTAGAGCGAAAAGGAGCTTAATTCATGACCACCCCCCAAAAAATCGAAAATTCCTTCCAAATCCTGAAAAAATTGAAATTTGTATATGAAAAACTTGTTTTGCGTCCTAGAGCGAAAAGGAGCTTAATTCATGACCACCCCCAAAAAATCGAAAATTCCTTCCAAATCCTGAAAAAATTGAAATTTTTATATGAAAAATTTATTTTGCTCATATCTCCTAAACTATGCGTCCTAGAGCGAAAAGGAGCTTAATTCATGACCACCCCCAAAAAATCGAAAATTTCTTCCAAATCCTGAAAAAATTGAAATTTTTATATGAAAAACTTGTTTTGCTCATATCTCCTAAACTATGCGTCCTAGAGCGAAAAGGAGCTTAATTCATGACCACCCCCTAAAAATCGAAAATTCCATCCAAATCCTGAAAAAATTTAAATTTTTATATGAAAAATTTGTTTTGCTCATATCTCCTAAACTATGCGTCCTAGAGCGAAAAGGAGCTTAATTCATGACCACCCCCAAAAAAACGAAAATTCCTTCCAATCCTGAAAAAATTGAAATTTTTATATGAAAAACTTGTTTTGCTCATATCTCCTAAACTATGCGTCCTAGAGCGAAAAAGAGCATAATTCATGCCCACCCCCAAAAAATCGAAAATTCATGCCCACCCCCAAAAAAATCGAAAATTCTATCCAAATCCTGAAAAAATTTAAATTTTTATATGAAAAACTTGTTTTGCTCATATCTCCTAAACAATGCGTCCTAGAGCGAAAAGGAGCTTAATTCATGACCACCCCCAAAAAATCGAAAATTCCTTCCAAATCCTGAAAAAATTGAAATTTTTATATGAAAAACTTGTTTTGCTCATATCTCCTAAACTATGCGTCCTAGAGCGAAAAGGAGCTTAATTCATGACCACCCCCAAAAAATCGAAAATTCCATCCAAATCCTGAAAAAAATTAATTTTTTACATGAAAAACTTGTTTTGCTCATATCTCCTAAACTATGCGTCCTAGAGCGAAAAGGAGCTTAATTCATGACCACCCCCAAAAAATCGAAAATTCCATCCAAATCCTGAAAAAATTTAAATTTTTATATGAAAAACTTGTTTTGCTCATATCTCCTAAACTATGCGTCCTAGAGCGAAAAGGAGCTTAATTCATGATCACCCCCAAAAAATCGAAAATTCCTTCCAAATCCTGAAAAAATTGAAATTTTTATATGAAAAATTTATTTTGTTCATATCTCCTAAACTATGCGTCCTAGAGCTAAAAGGAGCCTAATTCATGCCCACCCCCAAAAAATCGAAAATTCCATCCAACTCCTGAAAAAATTGAAATTTTTATATGAAAAACTTGTTTTGCTCATATCTCCTAAACGAAAAGCGAAAAGGAGCTTAATTCATGACCAACCCCAAAAAATCGAAAATTCCTTCCAGATCCTGAAAAAATTGAAATTTTTATATGAAAAACTTGTTTTGCTCATATCTCCTAAACTATGCGTCCTAGAGCGAAAAGGAGCTTAATTCATGACCACCCCCAAAAAATCGAAAATTTCTTCCAAATCCTGAAAAAATTGAAATTTTTATATGAAAAACTTGTTTTGCTCATATCTCCTAAACTATGCGTCCTAGAGCGAAAAGGAGCTTAATTCATGACCACCCCCTAAAAATCGAAAATTCCATCCAAATTCTGAAAAAATTTAAATTTTTATATGAAAAATTTGTTTTGCTCATATCTCCTAAACTATGCGTCCTAGAGCGAAAAGGAGCTTAATTCATGACCACTCCCAAAAAATCGAAAATTCCATCCAAATCCTGAAAAAATTTAATTTTTTATATGAAAAACTTGTTTTGCTCATATCTCCTAAACTATGCGTCCTGGAGCAAAAAGGAGCTTAATTCATGACCACCCCCAAAAAATCGAAAATTCCTTCCAAATCCTGAAAAAATTGAAATTTTTATATGAAAAACTTGTTTTGCTCATATCTCCTAAACTATGCGTCCTAGAGCGAAAAGGAGCTTAATTCATGACCACCCCCAAAAAATCGAAAATTCCATCCAAATCCTGAAAAAATTAAAATTTTTATATGAAAAACTTGTTTTGCTCATATCTCCTAAACTATGCGTCCTAGAGCGAAAAGGAGCTTAATTCATGACCACCCCCAAAAAATCGAAAATTCCTTCCAATCCTGAAAAAATTGAAATTTTTATATGAAAAACTTGTTTTGCTCATATCTCCTAAACTATGCGTCCTAGAGCGAAAAAGAGCATAATTCAATGCACCCCCAAAAAATCGAAAATTCATGCCCACCCCCAAAAAAATCGAAAATTCCATCCAAATCCTGAAAAAATTTAAATTTTTATATGAAAAACTTGTTTTGCTCATATCTCCTAAACTATGCGTCCTAGAGCGAAAAGGAGCTTAATTCATGACCACCCCCAAAAAATCGAAAATTCCTTCCAAATCCTGAAAAAATTGAAATTTTTATATGAAAAACTTGTTTTGCTCATATCTCCTAAACTATGCGTCCTAGAGCGAAAAGGAGCTTAATTCATGACCACCATCCAAATCCTGAAAAAATTTAAATTTTTATATGAAAAACTTGTTTTGCTCATATCTCCTAAACTATGCGTCCTAGAGCGAAAAGGAGCTTAATTCATGACCACCCCCAAAAAATCGAAAATTCCTTCCAAATCCTGAAAAAATTGAAATTTTTATATGAAAAACTTGTTTTGCTCATATCTCCTAAACTATGCGTCCTAGAGCGAAAAGAAGCTTAATTCATGACCAACCCCTAAAAATCGAAAATTCCATCCAAATCCTGAAAAAATTAAATTTTTATATGAAAAACTTGTTTTGCTCATATCTCCTAAACTATGCGTCCAAGAGCGAAAAGGAGCTTAATTCATGACCACCCCCAAAAAATCGAAAATTCCTTCCAATCCTGAAAAAATTGAAATTTTTATATGAAAAACTTGTTTTGCTCATATCTCCTAAACTATGCGTCCTAGAGCGAAAAAGAGCATAATTCATGCCCATCCCCAAAAAATCGAAAATTCATGCCCACCCCCAAAAAAAATCGAAAATTCCATCCAAATCCTGAAAAAATTTAATTTTTTATATGAAAAACTTGTTTTGCTCATATCTCCTAAACTATGCGTCCTAGAGCGAAAAGGAGCTTAATTCATGACCACCCCCAAAAAATCGAAAATTCCATCCAAATCCTGAAAAAATTGAAATTTTTATATGAAAAACTTGTTTTGCTCTTATCTCCTAAACTATGCGTCCTAGAGCGAAAAGGAGCTTAATTCATGACCACCCCCAAAAAATCGAAAATTCCATCCAAATCCTGAAAAAATTGAAATTTTTATATGAAAAATTTGTTTTGCTCATATCTCCTAAACTATGCGTCCTAGAGCGAAAAGGAGCTTAATTCATGACCACCCCCAAAAAATCGAAAATTCCATCCAAATCCTGAAAAAATTTAATTTTTTATATGAAAAACTTGTTTTGCTCATATCTCCTAAACTATGCGTCCTGGAGCAAAAAGGAGCTTAATTCATGACCACCCCCAAAAAATCGAAAATTCCTTCCAATCCTGAAAAAATTGAAATTTTTATATGAAAAACTTGTTTTGCTCATATCTCCTAAACTATGCGTCCTAGAGCGAAAAGGAGCTTAATTCATGACCACCCCCAAAAAATCGAAAATTCCATCCAAATCCTGAAAAAATTTAAAATTTTTATATGAAAAACTTGTTTTGCTCATATCTCCTAAACTATGCGTCCTAGAGCGAAAAGGAGCTTAATTCATGACCACCCCCAAAAAATCGAAAATTCCATCCAAATCCTGAAAAAATTGAAATTTTTATATGAAAAACTTGTTTTGCTCATATCTCCTAAACTATGCGTCCTAGAGCAAAAAGGAGCTTAATTCATGACCACCCCCAAAAAATCGAAAATTCCATCCAAATCCTGAAAAAATTGAAATTTTTATATGAAAAACTTGTTTTTCTCATATCTCCTAAACTATGCGTCCTAGAGCGAAAAGGAGCTTAATTCATGACCACCCCCCAAAAAATCGAAAATTCCTTCCAAATCCTGAAAAAATTTAAATTTTTATATGAAAAACTTGTTTTGCTCATATCTCCTAAACTATGCGTCCTAGAGCGAAAAGGAGCTTAATTCATGACCACCCCCTAAAAATCGAAAATTCCATCCAAATCCTGAAAAAATTAAAATTTTTATATGAAAAACTTGTTTTGCTCATATCTCCTAAACTATGCGTCCTAGAGCGAAAAGGAGCTTAATTCATGACCACCCCCAAAAAATCGAAAATTCCTTCCAATCCTGAAAAAATTGAAATTTTTATATGAAAAACTTGTTTTGCTCATATCTCCTAAACTATGCGTCCTAGAGCGAAAAAGAGCATAATTCAATGCACCCCCAAAAAATCGAAAATTCATGCCCACCCCCAAAAAAATCGAAAATTCCATCCAAATCCTGAAAAAATTTAAATTTTTATATGAAAAACTTGTTTTGCTCATATCTCCTAAACTATGCGTCCTAGAGCGAAAAGGAGCTTAATTCATGACCACCCCCAACAAATCGAAAATTCCTTCCAAATCCTGAAAAAATTGAAATTTTTATATGAAAAACTTGTTTTGCTCATATCTCCTAAACTATGCGTCCTAGAGCGAAAAGGAGCTTAATTCATGACCACCATCCAAATCCTGAAAAAATTTAAATTTTTATATGAAAAACTTGTTTTGCTCATATCTCCTAAACTATGCGTCCTAGAGCGAAAAGGAGCTTAATTCATGACCACCCCCAAAAAATCGAAAATTCCTTCCAAATCCTGAAAAAATTGAAATTTTTATATGAAAAACTTGTTTTGCTCATATCTCCTAAACTATGCGTCCTAGAGCGAAAAGAAGCTTAATTCATGACCAACCCCTAAAAATCGAAAATTCCATCCAAATCCTGAAAAAATTAAATTTTTATATGAAAAACTTGTTTTGCTCATATCTCCTAAACTATGCGTCCAAGAGCGAAAAGGAGCTTAATTCATGACCACCCCCAAAAAATCGAAAATTCCTTCCAATCCTGAAAAAATTGAAATTTTTATATGAAAAACTTGTTTTGCTCATATCTCCTAAACTATGCGTCCTAGAGCGAAAAAGAGCATAATTCATGCCCATCCCCAAAAAATCGAAAATTCATGCCCACCCCCAAAAAAAATCGAAAATTCCATCCAAATCCTGAAAAAATTTAATTTTTTATATGAAAAACTTGTTTTGCTCATATCTCCTAAACTATGCGTCCTAGAGCGAAAAGGAGCTTAATTCATGACCACCCCCAAAAAATCGAAAATTCCATCCAAATCCTGAAAAAATTGAAATTTTTATATGAAAAACTTGTTTTGCTCTTATCTCCTAAACTATGCGTCCTAGAGCGAAAAGGAGCTTAATTCATGACCACCCCCAAAAAATCGAAAATTCCATCCAAATCCTGAAAAAATTGAAATTTTTATATGAAAAACTTGTTTTGCTCATATCTCCTAAACTATGCGTCCTAGAGCGAAAAGGAGCTTAATTCATGACCACCCCCAAAAAATCGAAAATTCCATCCAAATCCTGAAAAAATTTAAATTTTTATATGAAAAACTTGTTTTTCTCATATCTCCTAAACTATGCGTCCTAGAGCGAAAAGGAGCTTAATTCATGACCACCCCCAAAAAATCGAAAATTCCTTCCAAATCCTGAAAAAATTTAAATTTTTATATGAAAAACTTGTTTTGCTCATATCTCCTAAACTATGCGTCCTAGAGCGAAAAGAAGCTTAATTCATGACCAACCCCTAAAAATCGAAAATTCCATCCAAATCCTGAAAAAATTAAATTTTTATATGAAAAACTTGTTTTGCTCATATCTCCTAAACTATGCGTCCAAGAGCGAAAAGGAGCTTAATTCATGACCACCCCCAAAAAATCGAAAATTCCTTCCAATCCTGAAAAAATTGAAATTTTTATATGAAAAACTTGTTTTGCTCATATCTCCTAAACTATGCGTCCTAGAGCGAAAAAGAGCATAATTCATGCCCATCCCCAAAAAATCGAAAATTCATGCCCACCCCCAAAAAAAATCGAAAATTCCATCCAAATCCTGAAAAAATTTAATTTTTTATATGAAAAACTTGTTTTGCTCATATCTCCTAAACTATGCGTCCTAGAGCGAAAAGGAGCTTAATTCATGACCACCCCCAAAAAATCGAAAATTCCATCCAAATCCTGAAAAAATTGAAATTTTTATATGAAAAACTTGTTTTGCTCTTATCTCCTAAACTATGCGTCCTAGAGCGAAAAGGAGCTTAATTCATGACCACCCCCAAAAAATCGAAAATTCCATCCAAATCCTGAAAAAATTTAAATTTTTATATGAAAAACTTGTTTTGCTCATATCTCCTAAACTATGCGTCCTAGAGCGAAAAGGAGCTTAATTCATGACCACCCCCAAAAAATCGAAAATTCCATCCAAATCCTGAAAAAATTTAATTTTTTATATGAAAAACTTGTTTTGCTCATATCTCCTAAACTATGCGTCCTGGAGCAAAAAGGAGCTTAATTCATGACCACCCCCAAAAAATCGAAAATTCCTTCCAATCCTGAAAAAATTGAAATTTTTATATGAAAAACTTGTTTTGCTCATATCTCCTAAACTATGCGTCCTAGAGCGAAAAGGAGCTTAATTCATGACCACCCCCAAAAAATCGAAAATTCCATCCAAATCCTGAAAAAATTTAAATTTTTATATGAAAAACTTGTTTTGCTCATATCTCCTAAACTATGCGTCCTAGAGCGAAAAGGAGCTTAATTCATGACCACCCCCAAAAAATCGAAAATTCCATCCAAATCCTGAAAAAATTGAAATTTTTATATGAAAAACTTGTTTTGCTCATATCTCCTAAACTATGCGTCCTAGAGCAAAAAGGAGCTTAATTCATGACCACCCCCAAAAAATCGAAAATTCCATCCAAATCCTGAAAAAATTGAAATTTTTATATGAAAAACTTGTTTTTCTCATATCTCCTAAACTATGCGTCCTAGAGCGAAAAGGAGCTTAATTCATGACCACCCCCAAAAAATCGAAAATTCCTTCCAAATCCTGAAAAAATTTAAATTTTTATATGAAAAACTTGTTTTGCTCATATCTCCTAAACTATGCGTCCTAGAGCGAAAAGGAGCTTAATTCATGACCACCCCCTAAAAATCGAAAATTCCATCCAAATCCTGAAAAAATTAAAATTTTTATATGAAAAACTTGTTTTGCTCATATCTCCTAAACTATGCGTCCTAGAGCGAAAAGGAGCTTAATTCATGACCACCCCCAAAAAATCGAAAATTCCTTCCAATCCTGAAAAAATTGAAATTTTTATATGAAAAACTTGTTTTGCTCATATCTCCTAAACTATGCGTCCTAGAGCGAAAAAGAGCATAATTCAATGCACCCCCAAAAAATCGAAAATTCATGCCCACCCCCAAAAAAATCGAAAATTCCATCCAAATCCTGAAAAAATTTAAATTTTTATATGAAAAACTTGTTTTGCTCATATCTCCTAAACTATGCGTCCTAGAGCGAAAAGGAGCTTAATTCATGACCACCCCCAACAAATCGAAAATTCCTTCCAAATCCTGAAAAAATTGAAATTTTTATATGAAAAACTTGTTTTGCTCATATCTCCTAAACTATGCGTCCTAGAGCGAAAAGGAGCTTAATTCATGACCACCATCCAAATCCTGAAAAAATTTAAATTTTTATATGAAAAACTTGTTTTGCTCATATCTCCTAAACTATGCGTCCTAGAGCGAAAAGGAGCTTAATTCATGACCACCCCCAAAAAATCGAAAATTCCTTCCAAATCCTGAAAAAATTGAAATTTTTATATGAAAAACTTGTTTTGCTCATATCTCCTAAACTATGCGTCCTAGAGCGAAAAGAAGCTTAATTCATGACCAACCCCTAAAAATCGAAAATTCCATCCAAATCCTGAAAAAATTAAATTTTTATATGAAAAACTTGTTTTGCTCATATCTCCTAAACTATGCGTCCAAGAGCGAAAAGGAGCTTAATTCATGACCACCCCCAAAAAATCGAAAATTCCTTCCAATCCTGAAAAAATTGAAATTTTTATATGAAAAACTTGTTTTGCTCATATCTCCTAAACTATGCGTCCTAGAGCGAAAAAGAGCATAATTCATGCCCATCCCCAAAAAATCGAAAATTCATGCCCACCCCCAAAAAAAATCGAAAATTCCATCCAAATCCTGAAAAAATTTAATTTTTTATATGAAAAACTTGTTTTGCTCATATCTCCTAAACTATGCGTCCTAGAGCGAAAAGGAGCTTAATTCATGACCACCCCCAAAAAATCGAAAATTCCATCCAAATCCTGAAAAAATTGAAATTTTTATATGAAAAACTTGTTTTGCTCTTATCTCCTAAACTATGCGTCCTAGAGCGAAAAGGAGCTTAATTCATGACCACCCCCAAAAAATCGAAAATTCCATCCAAATCCTGAAAAAATTGAAATTTTTATATGAAAAACTTGTTTTGCTCATATCTCCTAAACTATGCGTCCTAGAGCGAAAAGGAGCTTAATTCATGACCACCCCCAAAAAATCGAAAATTCCATCCAAATCCTGAAAAAATTTAAATTTTTATATGAAAAACTTGTTTTTCTCATATCTCCTAAACTATGCGTCCTAGAGCGAAAAGGAGCTTAATTCATGACCACCCCCAAAAAATCGAAAATTCCTTCCAAATCCTGAAAAAATTTAAATTTTTATATGAAAAACTTGTTTTGCTCATATCTCCTAAACTATGCGTCCTAGAGCGAAAAGGAGCTTAATTCATGACCACCCCCTAAAAATCGAAAATTCCATCCAAATCCTGAAAAAATTAAAATTTTTATATGAAAAACTTGTTTTGCTCATATCTCCTAAACTATGCGTCCTAGAGCGAAAAGGAGCTTAATTCATGACCACCCCCAAAAAATCGAAAATTCCTTCCAATCCTGAAAAAATTGAAATTTTTATATGAAAAACTTGTTTTGCTCATATCTATTAAACTATGCGTCCTAGAGCGAAAAAGAGCATAATTCATGCCCACCCCCAAAAAATCGAAAATTCATGCCCACCCCCAAAAAAATCGAAAATTCCATCCAAATCCTGAAAAAATTTAATTTTTTATATGAAAAACTTGTTTTGCTCATATCTCCTAAACTATGCGTCCTAGAGCGGAAAGGAGCTTAATTCATGACCACCCCCAAAAAATCGAAAATTCCTTCCAAATCCTGAAAAAATTGAAATTTTTATATGAAAAACTTGTTTTGCTCATATCTCCTAAACTATGCGTCCTAGAGCGAAAAGGAGCTTAATTCATGACCACCCCCAAAAAATCGAAAATTCCATCCAAATCCTGAAAAAATTGAAATTTTTATATGAAAAACTTGTTTTGCTCATATCTCCTAAACTATGCGTCCTAGAGCGAAAAGGAGCTTAATTCATGACCACCCCCAAAAAATCGAAAATTCCTTCCAAATCCTGAAAAAATTGAAATTTTTATATGAAAAACTTGTTTTGCTCATATCTCCTAAACTATGCGTCCTAGAGCGAAAAGGAGCTTAATTCATGACCACCCCCAAAAAATCGAAAATTCCTTCCCAATCCTGAAAAAATTGAAATTTTTATATGAAAAACTTGTTTTGCTCATATCTCCTAAACTATGCGTCCTAGAGCGAAAAGGAGCTTAATTCATGACCACCCCCAAAAAATCGAAAATTCCATCCAAATCCTGAAAAAATTGCAATTTTTATATGAAAAACTTTTTATACCCTCCATCATAGGATGGGGGTATATTAACTTTGTCATTCCGTTTTTAACACATCGAAATATTGCTCTAAGACCCCATAAAGTATATATATTCTGGGTCGTGGTGAAATTTTGAGTCGATCTAAGCATGTCCGTCCGTCCGTCCGTCTGTTGAAATCACGCTAACTTCCGAACGAAACAAGCTATCGACTTGAAACTTGGCACAAGTAGTTGCTATCGATGTAGGTCGGATGGTATTGAAAATGGGCCATATCGGTCCACTTTTACGTATAGCCCCCATATAAAGGGACCCTCAGATTTGGCTTGTGGAGCCTCTAAAAGAAGCATATTTCATCCGATCCGGCTGAAATTTGGTATATGGTGTTGGTATATAGTCTCTAACAACCGTGCAAAAATTGGTTCACATCGGTCCATAATTATATATAGCCCCCATATAAACCGATCCCCAGATTTGGCTTGCGGAGCCTAAAAGAGAAGCATATTTCATCCGATCCGGCTGAAATTTGGTATATGGTGTTGGTATATGGTCTCTAACAACCATGCAAAAATTGGTCCACATCGGTCCATAATTATATATAGCCCCTATATAAACCGATCCCCAGATTTGGCTTGTGGAGCCTCAAACAGAAGCATATTTCATCCGATCCGGCTGAAATTTGGTATATGGTGTTGGTATATGGTCTCTAACAACCATGCGAAAATTGGTTCACATCGGTCCATAATGATATATAGCCCCCATATAAACCGATCCCCAGATTTGGCTTCCGGAGCCTAAAAGAGAAGCAAATTTCATCCGATCCGGCTGAAATTTGGTACATGGTGTTTGTATATGGTATCTAACAACCATGCAAAAATTGGTTCCCATCGGTCCATAACTATATATAGCCCCCATATAAACCGATCCCCAGATTTGGCTTGCGGAGCCTCAAAGAGAAGAAAATTTCATCCGATCCGGCTGAAATTTGGTACATGATGTTGGTATATGGTCTCTAACAACCGTCGCTAACAACCATACCAAAATTGGTCCAATCACACAAAAATTGGTCCATATCGGTTCATAATCATGGTTGCCACTAGAGCCAAAAATAATCTACCAAAATTTTATTTCTATAGAAAATGTTGTCAAAATTTTATTTCTAGAGAAAATTTTTTAAAATTTTATTCGGTTCATAATAAAATTTTCATCATTGTCAAAATTTTATTTCTATAGAAAATTTTGTCAAAATTTTATTTCTATAGAAAATTTTGTTCAAATTTTTTTCGGTTCATAATCATAGTTGCCACTCGAGCCAAAAATAATCGACCAAGATTTTATGTCTATAGAAAATTTTGTCAAAAGTTTATTTCTATAGAAAATTTTGTTAAAATTTTATTTCTGTAGAAATTTTTGTCAAAATTTTCTTTCTATAGAAAATTTTGTCAAAATTTTTATTTCTATAGAAAATTTTGTAAAAATTTTATTTCCATAGAAAATTTTTTAATATTTTCTTTCTGTAGAAAATTTTGTCAAAATTTTATGTCTACTTTGTCAAACTGAATTATAAACGTATTGGATCGATCTTTTTTGATTTAATATATACCACGTATGGACATACAATTAAGAAGATGGTGTTAGGAGGTTTTAAGATACCTTGCCATCGGCAAGCGGTACCGCAACTTAAGTAATTCGATTGTGGATGGCAGTGTTTAGAAGAAGTTTCTACGCAATCCATGATGGAGGGTACATAAGCTTCGGCCTGGCCGAACTTACGGCCGTATATACTTGTTTTTTGCTCATATCTCCTAAACTATGCGTCCTAGAGCGAAAAGGAGCTTAATTCATGACCACCCCCAAAAAATCGAAAATTCCTTCCAATCCTGAAAAAATTGAAATTTTTATATGAAAAACTTGTTTTGCTCATATCTCCTAAACTATGCGTCCTAGAGCGAAAAAGAGCATAATTCATGCCCACCCCCAAAAAATCGAAAATTCATGCCCACCCCCAAAAAAATCGAAAATTCCATCCAAATCCTGAAAAAATTTAAATTTTTATATGAAAAACTTGTTTTGCTCATATCTCCTAAACTATGCGTCCTAGAGCGAAAAGGAGCTTAATTCATGACCACCCCAAAAAAATCGAAAATTCCTTCCCAATCCTGAAAAAATTGAAATTTTTATATGAAAAACTTGTTTTGCACATATCTCCTAAACTATGCGTCCTAGAGCGAAAAGGAGCTTAATTCATGACCACCCCCAAAAAATCGAAAATTCCATCCAAATCCTGAAAAAATTTAAATTTTTATATGAAAAACTTGTTTTGCTCATATCTCCTAAACTATGCGTCCTAGAGCGAAAAGGAGCTTAATTCATGACCACCCCCAAAAAATCGAAAATTCCATCCAAATCCTGAAAAAATTTAAATTTTTATATGAAAAACTTGTTTTGCTCATATCTATTAAACTATGCGTCCTAGAGCGAAAAAGAGCATAATTCATGCCCACCCCCAAAAAATCGAAAATTCATGCCCACCCCCAAAAAAATCGAAAATTCCATCCAAATCCTGAAAAAATTTAATTTTTTATATGAAAAACTTGTTTTGCTCATATCTCCTAAACTATGCGTCCTAGAGCGGAAAGGAGCTTAATTCATGACCACCCCCAAAAAATCGAAAATTCCTTCCAAATCCTGAAAAAATTGAAATTTTTATATGAAAAACTTGTTTTGCTCATATCTCCTAAACTATGCGTCCTAGAGCGAAAAGGAGCTTAATTCATGACCACCCCCAAAAAATCGAAAATTCCATCCAAATCCTGAAAAAATTGAAATTTTTATATGAAAAACTTGTTTTGCTCATATCTCCTAAACTATGCGTCCTAGAGCGAAAAGGAGCTTAATTCATGACCACCCCCAAAAAATCGAAAATTCCTTCCAAATCCTGAAAAAATTGAAATTTTTATATGAAAAACTTGTTTTGTTCATATCTCCTAAACTATGCGTCCTAGAGCGAAAAGGAGCTTAATTCATGACCACCCCCAAAAAATCGAAAATTCCTTCCCAATCCTGAAAAAATTGAAATTTTTATATGAAAAACTTGTTTTGCTCATATCTCCTAAACTATGCGTCCTAGAGCGAAAAGGAGCTTAATTCATGACCACCCCCAAAAAATCGAAAATTCCATCCAAATCCTGAAAAAATTGCAATTTTTATATGAAAAACTTTTTATACCCTCCATCATAGGATGGGGGTATATTAACTTTGTCATTCCGTTTTTAACACATCGAAATATTGCTCTAAGACCCCATAAAGTATATATATTCTGGGTCGTGGTGAAATTTTGAGTCGATCTAAGCATGTCCGTCCGTCCGTCCGTCCGTCCGTCTGTTGAAATCACGCTAACTTCCGAACGAAACAAGCTATCGACTTGAAACTTGGCACAAGTAGTTGCTATCGATGTAGGTCGGATGGTATTGAAAATGGGCCATATCGGTCCACTTTTACGTATAGCCCCCATATAAAGGGACCCTCAGATTTGGCTTGTGGAGCCTCTAAAAGAAGCATATTTCATCCGATCCGGCTGAAATTTGGTATATGGTGTTGGTATATAGTCTCTAACAACCGTGCAAAAATTGGTTCACATCGGTCCATAATTATATATAGCCCCCATATAAACCGATCCCCAGATTTGGCTTGCGGAGCCTAAAAGAGAAGCATATTTCATCCGATCCGGCTGAAATTTGGTATATGGTGTTGGTATATGGTCTCTAACAACCATGCAAAAATTGGTCCACATCGGTCCATAATTATATATAGCCCCTATATAAACCGATCCCCAGATTTGGCTTGTGGAGCCTCAAACAGAAGCATATTTCATCCGATCCGGCTGAAATTTGGTATATGGTGTTGGTATATGGTCTCTAACAACCATGCGAAAATTGGTTCACATCGGTCCATAATGATATATAGCCCCCATATAAACCGATCCCCAGATTTGGCTTCCGGAGCCTAAAAGAGAAGCAAATTTCATCCGATCCGGCTGAAATTTGGTACATGGTGTTTGTATATGGTATCTAACAACCATGCAAAAATTGGTTCCCATCGGTCCATAATTATATATAGCCCCCATATAAACCGATCCCCAGATTTGGCTTGCGGAGCCTCAAAGAGAAGAAAATTTCATCCGATCCGGCTGAAATTTGGTACATGATGTTGGTATATGGTCTCTAACAACCGTCGCTAACAACCATACCAAAATTGGTCCAATCACACAAAAATTGGTCCATATCGGTTCATAATCATGGTTGCCACTAGAGCCAAAAATAATCTACCAAAATTTTATTTCTATAGAAAATGTTGTCAAAATTTTATTTCTAGAGAAAATTTTTTAAAATTTTATTCGGTTCATAATAAAATTTTCATCATTGTCAAAATTTTATTTCTATAGAAAATTTTGTCAAAATTTTATTTCTATAGAAAATTTTGTTCAAATTTTTTTCGGTTCATAATCATAGTTGCCACTCGAGCCAAAAATAATCGACCAAGATTTTATGTCTATAGAAAATTTTGTCAAAAGTTTATTTCTATAGAAAATTTTGTTAAAATTTTATTTCTGTAGAAATTTTTGTCAAAATTTTCTTTCTATAGAAAATTTTGTCAAAATTTTTATTTCTATAGAAAATTTTGTAAAAATTTTATTTCCATAGAAAATTTTTTAATATTTTCTTTCTGTAGTGTTTAGAAGAAGTTTCTACGCAATCCATGATGGAGGGTACATAAGCTTCGGCCTGGCCGAACTTACGGCCGTATATACTTGTTTTTTGCTCATATCTCCTAAACTATGCGTCCTAGAGCGAAAAGGAGCTTAATTCATGACCACCCCCAAAAAATCGAAAATTCCTTCCAATCCTGAAAAAATTGAAATTTTTATATGAAAAACTTGTTTTGCTCATATCTCCTAAACTATGCGTCCTAGAGCGAAAAAGAGCATAATTCATGCCCACCCCCAAAAAATCGAAAATTCATGCCCACCCCCAAAAAAATCGAAAATTCCATCCAAATCCTGAAAAAATTTAAATTTTTATATGAAAAACTTGTTTTGCTCATATCTCCTAAACTATGCGTCCTAGAGCGAAAAGGAGCTTAATTCATGACCACCCCAAAAAAATCGAAAATTCCTTCCCAATCCTGAAAAAATTGAAATTTTTATATGAAAAACTTGTTTTGCACATATCTCCTAAACTATGCGTCCTAGAGCGAAAAGGAGCTTAATTCATGACCACCCCCAAAAAATCGAAAATTCCATCCAAATCCTGAAAAAATTTAAATTTTTATATGAAAAACTTGTTTTGCTCATATCTCCTAAACTATGCGTCCTAGAGCGAAAAGGAGCTTAATTCATGACCACCCCCAAAAAATCGAAAATTCCATCCAAATCCTGAAAAAATTTAAATTTTTATATGAAAAACTTGTTTTGCTCATATCTCCTAAACTATGCGTCCTAGAGCGAAAAGGAGCTTAATTCATGACCACCCCCAAAAAATCGAAAATTCCATCCAAATCCTGAAAAAATTTAATTTTTTATATGAAAAACTTGTTTTGCTCATATCTCCTAAACTATGCGTCCTAGAGCGAAAAGGAGCTTAATTCATGACCACCCCCAAAAAATCGAAAATTCCATCCAAATCCTGAAAAAATTGAAATTTTTATATGAAAAACTTGTTTTGCTCATATCTCCTAAACTATGCGTCCTAGAGCGAAAAGGAGCTTAATTCATGACCACCCCCAAAAAATCGAAAATTCCTTCCAAATCCTGAAAAAATTTAAATTTTTATATGAAAAACTTGTTTTGCTCATATCTCCTAAACTATGCGTCCTAGAGCGAAAAGGAGCTTAATTCATGACCACCCCCTAAAAATCGAAAATTCCATCCAAATCCTGAAAAAATTAAAATTTTTATATGAAAAACTTGTTTTGCTCATATCTCCTAAACTATGCGTCCTAGAGCGACAAGGAGCTTAATTCATGACCACCCCCAAAAAATCGAAAATTCCTTCCAATCCTGAAAAAATTGAAATTTTTATATGAAAAACTTGTTTTGCTCATATCTCCTAAACTATGCGTCCTAGAGCGAAAAAGAGCATAATTCATGCCCACCCCCAAAAAATCGAAAATTCATGTCCACCCCCAAAAAAATCGAAAATTCCATCCAAATCCTGAAAAAATTTAAATTTTTATATGAAAAACTTGTTTTGCTCATATCTCCTAAACTATGCGTCCTAGAGCGAAAAGGAGCTTAATTCATGACCACCCCCAAAAAATCGAAAATTCCTTCCAAATCCTGAAAAAATTGAAATTTTTATATGAAAAACTTGTTTTGCTCATATCTCCTAAACTATGCGTCCTAGAGCGAAAAGGAGCTTAATTCATGACCACCCCCAAAAAATCGAAAATTCCATCCAAATCCTGAAAAAATTGAAATTTTTATATGAAAAACTTGTTTTGCTCATATCTCCTAAACTATGCGTCCTAGAGCGAAAAGGAGCTTAATTCATGACCACCCCCAAAAAATCGAAAATTCCTTCCAAATCCTGAAAAAATTGAAATTTTTATATGAAAAACTTGTTTTGTTCATATCTCCTAAACTATGCGTCCTAGAGCGAAAAGGAGCTTAATTCATGACCACCCCCAAAAAATCGAAAATTCCTTCCAAATCCTGAAAAAATTGAAATTTTTATATGAAAAACTTGTTTTGCTCATATCTCCTAAACTATGCGTCCTAGAGCGAAAAGGAGCTTAATTCATGACCACCCCCAAAAAATCGAAAATTCCATCCAAATCCTGAAAAAATTGAAATTTTTATATGAAAAACTTTTTTTTGCTCATATCTCCTAAACTATGCGTCCTACAGCGAAAAGGAGCTTAATTCATGACCACCCCCAAAAAATCGAAAATTCCTTCCAATCCTGAAAAAATTGAAATTTTTATATGAAAAACTTGTTTTGCTCATATCTCCTAAACTATGCGTCCTAGAGCGAAAAAGAGCATAATTCATGCCCACCCCCAAAAAATCGAAAATTCATGCCCACCCCCAAAAAAATCGAAAATTCCATCCAAATCCTGAAAAAATTTAAATTTTTATATGAAAAACTTGTTTTGCTCATATCTCCTAAACTATGCGTCCTAGAGCGAAAAGGAGCTTAATTCATGACCACCCCCAAAAAATCGAAAATTCCTTCCCAATCCTGAAAAAATTGAAATTTTTATATGAAAAACTTGTTTTGCACATATCTCCTAAACTATGCGTCCTAGAGCGAAAAGGAGCTTAATTCATGACCACCCCCAAAAAATCTAAAATTCCATCCAAATCCTGAAAAAATTGAAATTTTTATATGAAAAACTTGTTTTGCTCATATCTCCTAAACTATGCGTCCTAGAGCGAAAAGGAGCTTAATTCATGACCACCCCCAAAAAATCGAAAATTCCATCCAAATCCTGAAAAAATTGAAATTTTTATATGAAAAACTTGTTTTGCTCATATCTCCTAAACTATGCGTCCTAGAGCGAAAAGGAGCTTAATTCATGACCACCCCCAAAAAATCGAAAATTCCATCCAAATCCTGAAAAAATTTAATTTTTTATATGAAAAACTTGTTTTGCTCATATCTCCTAAACTATGCGTCCTAGAGCGAAAAAGAGCTTAATTCATGACCACCCCCAAAAAATCGAAAATTCCATCCAAATCCTGAAAAAATTGAAATTTTTATATGAAAAACTTGTTTTGCTCATATCTCCTAAACTATGCGTCCTAGAGCGAAAAGGAGCTTAATTCATGACCACCCCAAAAAAATCGAAAATTCCATCCAAATCCTGAAAAAATTGAAATTTTTATATGAAAAACTTGTTTTTCTCATATCTCCTAAACTATGCGTCCTAGAGCGAAAAGGAGCTTAATTCATGACCACCCCCAAAAAATCGAAAATTCCTTCCAAATCCTGAAAAAATTTAAATTTTTATATGAAAAACTTGTTTTGCTCATATCTCCTAAACTATGCGTCCTAGAGCGAAAAAGAGCATAATTCATGCCCACCCCCAAAAAATCGAAAATTCATGCCCACCCCCAAAAAAATCGAAAATTCCATCCAAATCCTGAAAAAATTTAAATTTTTATATGAAAAACTTGTTTTGCTCATATCTCCTAAACTATGCGTCCTAGAGCGAAAAAGAGCTTAATTCATGACCACCCCCAAAAAATCGAAAATTCCTTCCAAATCCTGAAAAAATTGAAATTTTTATATGAAAAACTTGTTTTGCTCATATCTCCTAAACTATGCGTCCTAGAGCGAAAAGGAGCTTAATTCATGACCACCCCCAAAAAATCGAAAATTCCATCCAAATCCTGAAAAAATTGAAATTTTTATATGAAAAACTTGTTTTGCTCATATCTCCTAAACTATGCGTCCTAGAGCGAAAAGGAGCTTAATTCATGACCACCCCCAAAAAATCGAAAATTCCATCCAAATCCTGAAAAAATTGAAATTTTTATATGAAAAACTTGTTTTGTTCATATCTCCTAAACTATGCGTCCTAGAGCGAAAAGGAGCTTAATTCATGACCACCCCCAAAAAATCGAAAATTCCTTCCAAATCCTGAAAAAATTGAAATTTTTATATGAAAAACTTGTTTTGCTCATATCTCCTAAACTATGCGTCCTAGAGCGAAAAGGAGCTTAATTCATGACCACCCCCAAAAAATCGAAAATTCCATCCAAATCCTGAAAAAATTGAAATTTTTATATGAAAAACTTTTTTTTGCTCATATCTCCTAAACTATGCGTCCTAGAGCGAAAAGGAGCTTAATTCATGACCACCCCCAAAAAATCGAAAATTCCTTCCAATCCTGAAAAAATTGAAATTTTTATATGAAAAACTTGTTTTGCTCATATCTCCTAAACTATGCGTCCTAGAGCGAAAAAGAGCATAATTCATGCCCACCCCCAAAAAATCGAAAATTCATGCCCACCCCCAAAAAAATCGAAAATTCCATCCAAATCCTGAAAAAAATTTAAATTTTTATATGAAAAACTTGTTCTGCTCATATCTCCTAAACTATGCGTCCTAGAGCGAAAAGGAGCTTAATTCATGACCACCCCCAAAAAATCGAAAATTCCTTCCAATCCTGAAAAAATTGAAATTTTTATATGAAAAACTTGTTTTGCTCATATCTCCTAAACTATGCGTCCTAGAGCGAAAAGGAGCTTAATTCATGACCACCCCCAAAAAATCGAAAATTCCATCCAAATCCTGAAAAAATTGAAATTTTTATATGAAAAACTTGTTTTGCTCATATCTCCTAAACTATGCGTCCTAGAGCGAAAAGGAGCTTAATTCATGACCACCCCCAAAAAATCGAAAATTCCATCCAAATCCTGAAAAAATTTAATTTTTTATATGAAAAACTTGTTTTGCTCATATCTCCTAAACTATGCGTCCTAGAGCGAAAAGGAGCTTAATTCATGACCACCCCCAAAAAATCGAAAATTCCATCCAAATCCTGAAAAAATTGAAATTTTTATATGAAAAACTTGTTTTGCTCATATCTCCTAAACTATGCGTCCTAGAGCGAAAAGGAGCTTAATTCATGACCACCCCCAAAAAATCGAAAATTCCATCCAAATCCTGAAAAAATTTAAATTTTTATATGAAAAACTTGTTTTGCTCATATCTCCTAAACTATGCGTCCTAGAGCGAAAAGGAGCTTAATTCATGACCACCCCCAAAAAATCGAAAATTCCATCCAAATCCTGAAAAAATTTAAATTTTTATATGAAAAACTTGTTTTTCTCATATCTCCTAAACTATGCGTCCTAGAGCGAAAAGGAGCTTAATTCATGACCACCCCCAAAAAATCGAAAATTCCTTCCAAATCCTGAAAAAATTTAAATTTTTATATGAAAAACTTGTTTTGCTCATATCTCCTAAACTATGCGTCCTAGAGCGAAAAGGAGCTTAATTCATGACCACCCCCTAAAAATCGAAAATTCCATCCAAATCCTGAAAAAATTAAAATTTTTATATGAAAAACTTGTTTTGCTCATATCTCCTAAACTATGCGTCCTAGAGCGAAAAGGAGCTTAATTCATGACCACCCCCAAAAAATCGAAAATTCCTTCCAATCCTGAAAAAATTGAAATTTTTATATGAAAAACTTGTTTTGCTCATATCTCCTAAACTATGCGTCCTAGAGCGAAAAAGAGCATAATTCATGCCCACCCCCAAAAAATCGAAAATTCATGCCCACCCCCAAAAAAATCGAAAATTCCATCCAAATCCTGAAAAAATTTAAATTTTTATATGAAAAACTTGTTTTGCTCATATCTCCTAAACTATGCGTCCTAGAGCGAAAAGGAGCTTAATTCATGACCACCCCCAAAAAATCGAAAATTCCTTCCAATCCTGAAAAAATTGAAATTTTTATATGAAAAACTTGTTTTGCTCATATCTCCTAAACTATGCGTCCTAGAGCGAAAAAGAGCATAATTCATGCCCACCCCCAAAAAATCGAAAATTCATGCCCACCCCCAAAAAAATCGAAAATTCCATCCAAATCCTGAAAAAATTTAAATTTTTATATGAAAAACTTGTTTTGCTCATATCTCCTAAACTATGCGTCCTAGAGCGAAAAGGAGCTTAATTCATGACCACCCCCAAAAAATCGAAAATTCCATCCAAATCCTGAAAAAAATTTAAATTTTTATATGAAAAACTTGTTCTGCTCATATCTCCTAAACTATGCGTCCTAGAGCGAAAAAGAGCTTAATTCATGACCACCAAAAAATCGAAAATTCCTTCCAATCCTGAAAAAATTGAAATTTTTATATGAAAAACTTGTTTTGCTCATATCTCCTAAACTATGCGTCCTAGAGCGAAAAGGAGCTTAATTCATGACCACCCCCAAAAAATCGAAAATTCCATCCAAATCCTGAAAAAATTGAAATTTTTATATGAAAAACTTGTTTTGCTCATATCTCCTAAACTATGCGTCCTAGAGCGAAAAGGAGCTTAATTCATGACCACCCCCAAAAAATCGAAAATTCCATCCAAATCCTGAAAAAATTTAATTTTTTATATGAAAAACTTGTTTTGCTCATATCTCCTAAACTATGCGTCCTAGAGCGAAAAGGAGCTTAATTCATGACCACCCCCAAAAAATCGAAAATTCCATCCAAATCCTGAAAAAATTGAAATTTTTATATGAAAAACTTGTTTTGCTCATATCTCCTAAACTATGCGTCCTAGAGCGAAAAGGAGCTTAATTCATGACCACCCCCAAAAAATCGAAAATTCCATCCAAATCCTGAAAAAATTGAAATTTTTATATGAAAAACTTGTTTTGCTCATATCTCCTAAACTATGCGTCCTAGAGCGAAAAGGAGCTTAATTCATGACCACCCCCAAAAAATCGAAAATTCCATCCAAATCCTGAAAAAATTGAAATTTTTATATGAAAAACTTGTTTTTCTCATATCTCCTAAACTATGCGTCCTAGAGCGAAAAGGAGCTTATTCATGACCACCCCCAAAAAATCGAAAATTCCTTCCAAATCCTGAAAAAATTTAAATTTTTATATGAAAAACTTGTTTTGCTCATATCTCCTAAACTATGCGTCCTAGAGCGAAAAGGAGCTTAATTCATGACCACCCCCTAAAAATCGAAAATTCCATCCAAATCCTGAAAAAATTAAAATTTTTATATGAAAAACTTGTTTTGCTCATATCTCCTAAACTATGCGTCCTAGAGCGAAAAGGAGCTTAATTCATGACCACCCCCAAAAAATCGAAAATTCCTTCCAATCCTGAAAAAATTGAAATTTTTATATGAAAAACTTGTTTTGCTCATATCTCCTAAACTATGCGTCCTAGAGCGAAAAAGAGCATAATTCATGCCCACCCCCAAAAAATCGAAAATTCATGCCCACCCCCAAAAAAATCGAAAATTCCATCCAAATCCTGAAAAAATTTAAATTTTTATATGAAAAACTTGTTTTGCTCATATCTCCTAAACTATGCGTCCTAGAGCGAAAAGGAGCTTAATTCATGACCACCCCCAAAAAATCGAAAATTCCTTCCAAATCCTGAAAAAATTGAAATTTTTATATGAAAAACTTGTTTTGCTCATATCTCCTAAACTATGCGTCCTAGAGCGAAAAGGAGCTTAATTCATGACCACCCCCAAAAAATCGAAAATTCCTTCCAAATCCTGAAAAAATTGAAATTTTTATATGAAAAACTTGTTTTGCTCATATCTCCTAAACTATGCGTCCTAGAGCGAAAAGGAGCTTAATTCATGACCACCCCCAAAAAATCGAAAATTCCATCCAAATCCTGAAAAAATTGAAATTTTTATATGAAAAACTTGTTTTGCTCATATCTCCTAAACTATGCGTCCTAGAGCGAAAAGGAGCTTAATTCATGACCACCCCCAAAAAATCGAAAATTCCATCCAAATCCTGAAAAAATTGAAATTTTTATATGAAAAACTTGTTTTGCTCATATCTTCTAAACTATGCGTCCTAGAGCGAAAAGGAGCTTAATTCATGACCACCCCCAAAAAATCGAAAATTCCATCCAAATCCTGAAAAAATTTAAATTTTTATATGAAAAACTTGTTTTTCTCATATCTCCTAAACTATGCGTCCTAGAGCGAAAAGGAGCTTAATTCATGACCACCCCCAAAAAATCGAAAATTCCTTCCAAATCCTGAAAAAATTTAAATTTTTATATGAAAAACTTGTTTTGCTCATATCTCCTAAACTATGCGTCCTAGAGCGAAAAGGAGCTTAATTCATGACCACCCCCTAAAAATCGAAAATTCCATCCAAATCCTGAAAAAATTGAAATTTTTATATGAAAAACTTGTTTTGCTCATATCTCCTAAACTATGCGTCCTAGAGCGAAAAGGAGCTTAATTCATGACCACCCCCAAAAAATCGAAAATTCCTTCCAATCCTGAAGAAATTGAAATTTTTATATGAAAAACTTGTTTTGCTCATATCTCCTAAACTATGCGTCCTAGAGCGAAAAAGAGCATAATTCAAAAAATCCCCCAAAAAATCGAAAATTCATGCCCACCCCCAAAAAAATCGAAAATTCCATCCAAATCCTGAAAAAATTTAAATTTTTATATGAAAAACTTGTTTTGCTCATATCTCCTAAACTATGCGTCCTAGAGCGAAAAGGAGCTTAATTCATGACCACCCCCAAAAAATCGAAAATTCCTTCCAAATCCTGAAAAAATTGAAATTTTTATATGAAAAACTTGTTTTGCTCATATCTCCTAAACTATGCGTCCTAGAGCGAAAAGGAGCTAAATTCATGACCACCCCCAAAAAATCGAAAATTCCTTCCAAATCCTGAAAAAATTGAAATTTTTATATGAAAAACTTGTTTTGCTCATATCTCCTAAACTATGCGTCCTAGAGCGAAAAGGAGCTTAATTCATGACCACCCCCAAAAAATCGAAAATTCCTTCCAAATCCTGAAAAAATTTAAATTTTTATATGAAAAACTTGTTTTGCTCATATCTCCTAAACTATGCGTCCTAGAGCGAAAAGGAGCTTAATTCATGACCACCCCCAAAAAATCGAAAATTCCTTCCAAATCCTGAAAAAATTGAAATTTTTATATGAAAAACTTGTTTTGCTCATATCTCCTAAACTATGCGTCCTAGAGCGAAAAGGAGCTTAATTCATGACCACCCCCAAAAAATCGAAAATTCCTTCCAAATCCTGAAAAAATTGAAATTTTTATATGAAAAACTTGTTTTGCTCATATCTCCTAAACTATGCGTCCTAGAGCGAAAAGGTGCTTAATTCATGACCACCCCCAAAAAATCGAAAATTTATGCCCACCCCCAAAAAAATCGAAAATTCCATCCAAATCCTGAAAAAAATTAAATTTTTATATGAAAAACTTGTTCTGCTCATATCTCCTAAACTATGCGTCCTAGAGCGAAAAGGAGCTTAATTCATGACCACCCCCAAAAAATCGAAAATTCCTTCCAATCCTGAAAAAATTGAAATTTTTATATGAAAAACTTGTTTTGCTCATATCTCCTAAACTATGCGTCCTAGAGCGAAAAAGAGCATAATTCATGCCCACCCCCAAAAAATCGAAAATTCATGCCCACCCCCAAAAAAATCGAAAATTCCATCCAAATCCTGAAAAAATTTAAATTTTTATATGAAAAACTTGTTTTGCTCATATCTCCTAAGCTATGCGTCCTAGAGCGAAAAGGAGCTTAATTCATGACCACCCCCAAAAAATCGAAAATTCCTTCCAAATCCTGAAAAAATTGAAATTTTTATATGAAAAACTTGTTTTGCTCATATCTCCTAAACTATGCGTCCTAGAGCGAAAAGGAGCTTAATTCATGACCACCCCCAAAAAATCGAAAATTCCTTCCAAATCCTGAAAAAATTGAAATTTTTATATGAAAAACTTGTTTTGCTCATATCTCCTAAACTATGCGTCCTAGAGCGAAAAGGAGCTTAATTCATGACCACCCCCAAAAAATCGAAAATTCCATCCAAATCCTGAAAAAATTGAAATTTTTATATGAAAAACTTTTTTTTTGCTCATATCTCCTAAACTATGCGTCCTACAGCGAAAAGGAGCTTAATTCATGACCACCCCCAAAAACTCGAAAATTCCTTCCAATCCTGAAAAAATTTAAATTTTTATATGAAAAACTTGTTTTGCTCATATCTCCTAAACTATGCGTCCTAGAGCGAAAAAGAGCATAATTCATGCCCACCCCCAAAAAATCGAAAATTCATGCCCACCCCCAAAAAAATCGAAAATTCCATCCAAATCCTGAAAAAATTTAAATTTTTATATGAAAAACTTGTTCTGCTCATATCTCCTAAACTATGCGTCCTAGAGCGAAAAGGAGCTTAATTCATGACCACCCCCAAAAAATCGAAAATTCCATCCAAATCCTGAAAAAATTGAAATTTTTATATGAAAAACTTGTTTTGCTCATATCTCCTAAACTATGCGTCCTAGAGCGAAAAGGAGCTTAATTCATGACCACCCCCAAAAAATCGAAAATTCCATCCAAATCCTGAAAAAATTGAAATTTTTATATGAAAAACTTGTTTTGCTCATATCTCCTAAACTATGCGTCCTAGAGCGAAAAGGAGCTTAATTCATGACCACCCCCAAAAAATCGAAAATTCCATCCAAATCCTGAAAAAATTTAAATTTTTATATGAAAAACTTGTTTTTCTTATATCTCCTAAACTATGCGTCCTAGAGCGAAAAGGAGCTTAATTCATGACCACCCCCAAAAAATCGAAAATTCCTTCCAAATCCTGAAAAAATTTAAATTTTTATATGAAAAACTTGTTTTGCTCATATCTCCTAAACTATGCGTCCTAGAGCGAAAAGGAGCTTAATTCATGACCACCCCCTAAAAATCGAAAATTCCATCCAAATCCTGAAAAAATTAAAATTTTTATATGAAAAACTTGTTTTGCTCATATCTCCTAAACTATGCGTCCTAGAGCGAAAAGGAGCTTAATTCATGACCACCCCCAAAAAATCGAAAATTCCTTCCAATCCTGAAAAAATTGAAATTGTTATGTGAAAAACTTGTTTTGCTCATATCTCCTAAACTATGCGTCCTAGAGCGAAAAAGAGCATAATTCATGCCCACCCCCAAAAAATCGAAAATTCATGCCCACCCCCAAAAAATCGAAAATTCCATCCAAATCCTGAAAAAATTGAAATTTTTATATGAAAAACTTGTTTTGCTCATATCTCCTAAACTATGCGTCCTAGAGCGAAAAGGACCACCCCCAAAAAATCGAAAATTCCTTCCAAATCCTGAAAAAATTGAAATTTTTATATGAAAAACTTGTTTTGCTCATATCTCCTAAACTATGCGTCCTAGAGCGAAAAGGAGCTTAATTCATGACCACCCCCAAAAAATCGAAAATTCCATCCGAATCCTGAAAAAATTTAAATTTTTATATGAAAAACTTGTTTTGCTCATATCTCCTAAACTATGCGTCCTAGAGCGAAAAGGAGCTTAATTCATGACCACCCCCCAAAAAATCGAAAATTCCATCCAAATCCTGAAAAAATTGAAATTTTTTATGAAAAACTTGTTTTGCTCATATCTCCTAAACTAAGCGTCCTAGAGCGAAAAGGAGCTTAATTCATGACCACCCCCCAAAAAATCGAAAATTCCATCCAAATCCTGAAAAAATTTAATTTTTTATATGAAAAACTTGTTTTGCTCATATCTCCTAAACTATGCGTCCTAGAGCGAAAAGGAGCTTAATTCATGACCACCCCCAAAAAATCGAAAATTCCTTCCAATCCTGAAAAAATTGAAATTTTTATATGAAAAACTTGTTTTGCTCATATCTCCTAAACTATGCGTCCTAGAGCGAAAAAGAGCATAATTCATGCCACCCCCAAAAAATCGAAAATTCATGCCCACCCCCAAAAAAATCGAAAATTCCATCCAAATCCTGAAAAAAATTTAAATTTTTATATGAAAAACTTGTTTTGCTCATATCTCCTAAACTATGCGTCCTAGAGCGAAAAGGAGCTTAATTCATGACCACCCCTTAAAAATCGAAAATTCCATCCAAATCCTGAAAAAATTGAAATTTTTATATGAAAAACTTGTTTTGCTCATATCTCCTAAACTATGCGTCCTAGAGCGAAAAGGAGCTTAATTCATGACCACCCCCAAAAAATCGAAAATTCCTTCCAATCCTGAAAAAATTTAAATTTTTATATGAAAAACGTGTTTTGCTCATATCTCCTAAACTATGCGTCCTAGAGCGAAAAGGAGCATAATTCATGACCACCCCCAAAAAATCGAAAATTCCATCCAAATCCTGAAAAAATTGAAATTTTTATATGAAAAACTTGTTTTGCTCATATCTCCTAAACTATGCGTCCTAGAGCGAAAAGGAGCTTAATTCATGACCACCCCCAAAAAATCGAAAATTCCTTCCAAATCCTGAAAAAATTTAATTTTTTATATGAAAAACTTGTTTTGCTCATATCTCCTAAACTATGCGTCCTAGAGCGAAAAGGAGCTTAATTCATGACCACCCCCAAAAAATTGAAAATTCCATCCAAATCCTGAAAAAATTGAAATTTTTATATGAAAAACTTGTTTTGCTCATATCTCCTAAACTATGCGTCCTAGAGCGAAAAGGAGCTTAATTCATGACCACCCCCAAAAAATCGAAAATTCCATCCAAATCCTGAAAAAATTGAAATTTTTATATGAAAAACTTGTTTTGCTCATATCTCCTAAACTATGCGTCCTAGAGCGAAAAGGAGCTTAATTCATGACCACCCCCAAAAAATCGAAAATTCCTTCCAAATCCTGAAAAAATTGAAATTTTTATATGAAAAACTTGTTTTGCTCATATCTCCTAAACTATGCGTCCTAGAGCGAAAAGGAGCTTAATTCATGACCACCCCCAAAAAATCGAAAATTCCTTCCAAATCCTGAAAAAATTTAAATTTTTATATGAAAAACTTGTTTTGCTCATATCTCCTAAACTATGCGTCCTAGAGCGAAAAGGAGCTTAATTCATGACCACCCCCAAAAAATCGAAAATTCATGCCCACCCCCAAAAAAATCGAAAATTCCATCCAAATCCTGAAAAAATTTAAATTTTTATATGAAAAACTTGTTCTGCTCATATCTCCTAAACTATGCGTCCTAGAGCGAAAAGGAGCTTAATTCATGACCACCCCCAAAAAATCGAAAATTCCATCCAAATCCTGAAAAAATTGAAATTTTTATATGAAAAACTTGTTTTGCTCATATCTCCTAAACTATGCGTCCTAGAGCGAAAAGGAGCTTAATTCATGACCACCCCCAAAAAATCGAAAATTCCATCCAAATCCTGAAAAAATTTAAATTTTTATATGAAAAACTTGTTTTTCTCATATCTCCTAAACTATGCGTCCTAGAGCGAAAAGGAGCTTAATTCATGACCACCCCCAAAAAATCGAAAATTCCTTCCAAATCCTGAAAAAATTTAAATTTTTATATGAAAAACTTGTTTTGCTCATATCTCCTAAACTATGCGTCCTAGAGCGAAAAGGAGCTTAATTCATGACCACCCCCTAAAAATCGAAAATTCCATCCAAATCCTGAAAAAATTAAAATTTTTATATGAAAAACTTGTTTTGCTCATATCTCCTAAACTATGCGTCCTAGAGCGAAAAGGAGCTTAATTCATGACCACCCCCAAAAAATCGAAAATTCCTTCCAATCCTGAAAAAATTGAAATTGTTATGTGAAAAACTTGTTTTGCTCATATCTCCTAAACTATGCGTCCTAGAGCGAAAAAGAGCATAATTCACGCCCACCCCCAAAAAATCGAAAATTCATGCCCACCCCCAAAAAATCGAAAATTCCATCCAAATCCTGAAAAAATTGAAATTTTTATATGAAAAACTTGTTTTGCTCATATCTCCTAAACTATGCGTCCTAGAGCGAAAAGGACCACCCCCAAAAAATCGAAAATTCCTTCCAAATCCTGAAAAAATTGAAATTTTTATATGAAAAACTTGTTTTGCTCATATCTCCTAAACTATGCGTCCTAGAGCGAAAAGGAGCTTAATTCATGACCACCCCCCAAAAAATCGAAAATTCCATCCAAATCCTGAAAAAATTGAAATTTTTATATGAAAAACTAGAGCGAAAAGGAGCTTAATTCATGACCAGCCCCAAAAAATCGAAAATTCCATCCAAATCCTGACAAAATTTAAATTTTTATATGAAAAACTTGTTTTGCTCATATCTCCTAAACTATGCGTCCTAGAGCGAAAAGGAGCTTAATTCATGACCACCCCCAAAAAATCGAAAATTCCTTCCAAATCCTGAAAAAATTGAAATTTTTATATGAAAAACTTGTTTTGCTCATATCTCCTAAACTATGCGTCCTAGAGCGAAAAGGAGCTTAATTCATGACCACCCCCAAAAAATCGAAAATTCCATCCGAATCCTGAAAAAATTTAAATTTTTATATGAAAAACTTGTTTTGCTCATATCTCCTAAACTATGCGTCCTAGAGCGAAAAGGAGCTTAATTCATGACCACCCCCCAAAAAATCGAAAATTCCATCCAAATCCTGAAAAAATTGAAATTTTTATATGAAAAACTTGTTTTGCTCATATCTCCTAAACTAAGCGTCCTAGAGCGAAAAGGAGCTTAATTCATGACCACCCCCCAAAAAATCGAAAATTCCATCCAAATCCTGAAAAAATTTAATTTTTTATATGAAAAACTTGTTTTGCTCATATCTCCTAAACTATGCGTCCTAGAGCGAAAAGGAGCTTAATTCATGACCACCCCCAAAAAATCGAAAATTCCTTCCAATCCTGAAAAAATTGAAATTTTTATATGAAAAACTTGTTTTGCTCATATCTCCTAAACTATGCGTCCTAGAGCGAAAAAGAGCATAATTCATGCCACCCCCAAAAAATCGAAAATTCATGCCCACCCCCAAAAAAATCGAAAATTCCATCCAAATCCTGAAAAAAATTTAAATTTTTATATGAAAAACTTGTTTTGCTCATATCTCCTAAACTATGCGTCCTAGAGCGAAAAGGAGCTTAATTCATGACCACCCCCAAAAAATCGAAAATTCCTTCCAAATCCTGAAAAAATTGAAATTTTTATATGAAAAACTTGTTTTGCTCATATCTCCTAAACTATGCGTCCTAGAGCGAAAAGGAGCTTAATTCATGACCACCCCCAAAAAATCGAAAATTCCTTCCAAATCCTGAAAAAATTGAAATTTTTATATGAAAAACTTGTTTTGCTCATATCTCCTAAACTATGCGTCCTAGAGCGAAAAGGAGCTTAATTCATGACCACCCCCAAAAAATCGAAAATTCCATCCAAATCCTGAAAAAATTGAAATTTTTATATGAAAAACTTGTTTTGCTCATATCTCCTAAACTATGCGTCCTAGAGCGATAAGGAGCTTAATTCATGACCACCCCCAAAAAATCGAAAATTCCATCCAAATCCTGAAAAAATTGAAATTTTTATATGAAAAACTTGTTTTGCTCATATCTCCTAAACTATGCGTCCTAGAGCGAAAAGGAGCTTAATTCATGACCACCCCCAAAAAATCGAAAATTCCATCCAAATCCTGAAAAAATTTAATTTTTTATATGAAAAACTTGTTTTGCTCATATCTCCTAAACTATGCGTCCTAGAGCGAAAAGGAGCTTAATTCATGACCACCCCCAAAAAAATCGAAAATTCCATCCAAATCCTGAAAAAATTGAAATTTTTATATGAAAAACTTGTTTTGCTCATATCTCCTAAACTATGCGTCCTAGAGCGAAAAGGAGCTTAATTCATGACCACCCCCAAAAAATCGAAAATTCATGCCCACCCCCAAAAAAATCGAAAATTCCATCCAAATCCTGAAAAAATTTTAAATTTTTATATGAAAAACTTGTTTTGCTCATATCTCCTAAACTATGCGTCCTAGAGCGAAAAGGAGCTTAATTCATGACCACCCCCAAAAAATCGAAAATTCCATCCAAATCCTGAAAAAATTTAAATTTTTATATGAAAAACTTGTTTTGCTCATATCTCCTAAACTATGCGTCCTAGAGCGAAAAGGAGCTTAATTCATGACCACCCCCAAAAAATCGAAAATTCCATCCAAATCCTGAAAAAATTGAAATTTTTATATGAAAAACTTGTTTTTCTCATATCTCCTAAAATATGCGTCCTAGAGCGAAAAGGAGCTTAATTCATGACCACCCCCAAAAAATCGAAAATTCCTTCCAAATCCTGAAAAAATTTAATTTTTTATATGAAAAACTTGTTTTGCTCATATCTCCTAAACTATGCGTCCTAGAGCGAAAAGGAGCTTAATTCATGACCACCCCCAAAAAATTGAAAATTCCTTCCAAATCCTGAAAAAATTGAAATTTTTATATGAAAAACTTGTTTTGCTCATATCCAGAGATGGTCCAAGTAGCAATTTTTTGTGTTTTCTACTGTCAAAAAGTTGTAAACGTCGAAAACGTCATATACCTGTATAAAAGGTAAAAAACGTAGTAAATGTCAAAAACGCCTACAGGACCCTTAGATTTGATTTCAAAAACTATTTTTAGTATCCTAAGCCATGAAAACGTCATATTGAAGTATTTTAGATTTTTTATAATAATCTTTTGAAATTTTTATTCAAACAAAATTTGCACGATTCGCTGGCCTAAACTTTTGAATGCAACTCGTTTTCATTGTTGTGGCACAAATCGGATTTAGGTACAACATGTGGGCATGCAAAATACCAACCACGCATATTTAATTTTACTAATAATCATTCTCAAATCAAGTAAGACATAAATGGTTCTAATAAACGTACTGTACAAAAAAAAATATATTTTTGTCAAAAAGTAAGTATTTTACGAAGGTTAGCATTTTCTTTTTTATAATGAAAAGTCATTCATAAATACAAAATTAAAAAAAACAGTACGAAATACACGGTTCTAAAAAAAGTATTCAATAGAAATTCGTATATTGTCAAAAACTAAGTATTTTACGAAGGTTTACGACGTTTTTGACGTATGGTAAAATACGTCGTAAATGTATGTCAAATACCTTACAGTTTACGACAGACCATCTCTGCTCATATCTCCTATGCGTCCTAGAGCGAAAAGGAGCTTAATTCATGACCACCCCTTAAAAATCGAAAATTCCATCCAAATCCTGAAAAAAATAAAATTTTTATATGAAAAACTTGTTTTGCTCATATCTCCTAAACTATGCGTCCTAGAGCGAAAAGGAGCTTAATTCATGACCACCCCCAAAAAATCGAAAATTCCTTCCAATCCTGAAAAAATTTAAATTTTTATATGAAAAACTTGTTTTGCTCATATCTCCTAAACTATGCGTCCTAGAGCGAAAAGGAGCTTAATTCATGACCACCCCCAAAAAATCGAAAATTCCATCCAAATCCTGAAAAAATTTAAATTTTTATATGAAAAACTTGTTTTGCTCATATCTCCTAAACTATGCGTCCTAGAGCGAAAAGGAGCTTAATTCATGACCACCCCCAAACAATCGAAAATTCCATCCAAATCCTGAAAAAATTTAAATTTTTATATGAAAAACTTGTTTTGCTCATATCTCCTAAACTATGCGTCCTAGAGCGAAAAGGAGCTTAATTCATGACCACCCCCAAAAAATCGAAAATTCCATCCAAATCCTGAAATAATTGAAATGTTTATATGAAAAACTTGTTTTGCTCATATCTCCTAAACTATGCGTCCTAGAGCGAAAAGGAGCTTAATTCATGACCACCCCCAAAAAATCGAAAATTCCTTCCAAATCCTGAAAAAATTTAAATTTTTATATGAAAAACTTGTTTTGCTCATATCTCCTAAACTATGCGTCCTAGAGCGAAAAGGAGCTTAATTCATGACCACCCCCAAAAAATCGAAAATTCCTTCCAAATCCTGAAAAAATTGAAATTTTTATATGAAAAACTTGTTTTGCTCATATCTCCTAAACTATGCGTCCTAGAGCGAAAAGGAGCTTAATTCATGACCACCCCCAAAAAATCGAAAATTCCATCCAAATCCTGAAAAAATTGAAATTTTTATATGAAAAACTTGTTTTGCTCATATCTCCTAAACTATGCGTCCTAGAGCGAAAAGGAGCTTAATTCATGACCACCCCCAAAAAATCGAAAATTCCTTCCAAATCCTGAAAAAATTTAATTTTTTATATGAAAAACTTGTTTTGCTCATATCTCCTAAACTATGCGTCCTAGAGCGAAAAGGAGCTTAATTCATGACCACCCCCAAAAAATCGAAAATTCCTTCCAAATCCTGAAAAAATTGAAATTTTTATATGAAAAACTTGTTTTGCTCATATCTCCTAAACTATGCGTCCTAGAGCGAAAAGGAGCTTAATTCATGACCACCCCCAAAATATCGAAAATTTCATCCAAATCCTGAAAAAATTGAAATTTTTATATGAAAAACTTGTTTTACTCATATCTCCTAAACTATGCGTCCTAGAGCGAAAAGGAGCTTAATTCATGACCACCCCCAAAAAATCGAAAATTCCATCCAAATCCTGAAAAAATTGAAATTTTTATATGAAAAACTTGTTTTGCTCATATCTCCTAAACTATGCGTCCTAGAGCGAAAAGGAGCTTAATTCATGACCACCCCCAAAAAATCGAAAATTCCATCCAAATCCTGAAAAAATTGAAATTTTTATATGAAAAACTTGTTTTGCTCATATCTCCTAAACTATGCGTCCTAGAGCGAAAAGGAGCTTAATTCATGACCACCCTAAAAATCGAAAATTCCATCCAAATCCTGAAAAAATAAAATTTTTATATGAAAAACTTGTTTTGCTCATATCTCCTAAACTATGCGTCCTAGAGCGAAAAGGAGCTTAATTCATGACCACCCCCAAAAAATCGAAAATTCCTTCCAATCCTGAAAAAATTGAAATTTTTATATGAAAAACTTGTTTTGCTCATATCTCCTAAACTATGCGTCCTAGAGCGAAAAGGAGCTTAATTCATGACCACCCCCAAAAAATCGAAAATTCCTTCCAAATCCTGAAAAAATTGAAATTTTTATATGAAAAACTTGTTTTGCTCATATCTCCTAAACTATGTGTCCTAGAGCGAAAAGGAGCTTAATTCATGACCACCCCCAAAAAATCGAAAATTCCATCCAAATCCTGAAAAAATTTAAATTTTTATATGAAAAGCTTGTTTTGCTCATATCTCCTAAACTATGCGTCCTAGAGCGAAAAGGAGCTTAATTCATGACCACCCCCAAAAAATCGAAAATTCCATCCAAATCCTGAAAAAATTTAAATTTTTATATGAAAAACTTGTTTTGCTCATATCTCCTAAACTATGCGTCCTAGAGCGAAAAGGAGCTTAATTCATGACCACCCCCAAAAAATCGAAAATTCATGCCCACCCCCAAAAAAATCGAAAATTCCATCCAAATCCTGAAAAAATTGAAATTTTTATATGAAAAACTTGTTTTGCTCATATCTCCTAAACTATGCGTCCTAGAGCGAAAAGGAGCTTAATTCATGACCACCCCCAAAAAATCGACAATTCCATCCAAATCCTGAAAAAATTTAAATTTTTATATGAAAAACTTGTTTTGCTCATATCTCCTAAACTATGCGTCCTAGAGCGAAAAGGAGCTTAATTCATGACCACCCCCAAAAAATCGAAAATTCCTTCCAAATCCTGAAAAAATTTAATTTTTTATATGAAAAACTTGTTTTGCTCATATCTCCTAAACTATGCGTCCTAGAGCGAAAAGGAGCTTAATTCATGACCACCCCCAAAAAATCGAAAATTCCTTCCAAATCCTGAAAAAATTGAAATTTTTATATGAAAAACTTGTTTTGCTCATATCTCCTAAACTATGCGTCCTAGAGCGAAAAGGAGCTTAATTCATGACCACTCCCAAAATATCGAAAATTTCATCCAAATCCTGAAAAAATTGAAATTTTTATATGAAAAACTTGTTTTGCTCATATCTCCTAAACTATGCGTCCTAGAGCGAAAAGGAGCTTAATTCATGACCACCCCCAAAAAATCGAAAATTCCATCCAAATCCTGAAAAAATTGAAATTTTTATATGAAAAACTTGTTTTGCTCATATCTCCTAAACTATGCGTCCTAGAGCGAAAAGGAGCTTAATTCATGACCACCCCCAAAAAATCGAAAATTCCATCCAAATCCTGAAAAAATTGAAATTTTTATATGAAAAACTTGTTTTGCTCATATCTCCTAAACTATGCGTCCTAGAGCGAAAAGGAGCTTAATTCATGACCACCCTAAAAATCGAAAATTCCATCCAAATCCTGAAAAAAATAAAATTTTTATATGAAAAACTTGTTTTGCTCATATCTCCTAAACTATGCGTCCTAGAGCGAAAAGGAGCTTAATTCATGACCACCCCCAAAAAATCGAAAATTCCTTCCAAATCCTGAAAAAATTTAAATTTTTATATGAAAAGCTTGTTTTGCTCATATCTCCTAAACTATGCGTCCTAGAGCGAAAAGGAGCTTAATTCATGACCACCCCCAAAAAATCGAAAATTCCATCCAAATCCTGAAAAAATTGAAATTTTTATATGAAAAACTTGTTTTGCTCATATCTCCTAAACTATGTGTCCTAGAGCGAAAAGGAGCTTAATTCATGACCACCCCCAAAAAATCGAAAATTCCATCCAAATCCTGAAAAAATTTAAATTTTTATATGAAAAGCTTGTTTTGCTCATATCTCCTAAACTATGCGTCCTAGAGCGAAAAGGAGCTTAATTCATGACCACCCCCAAAAAATCGAAAATTCCATCCAAATCCTGAAAAAATTTAAATTTTTATATGAAAAACTTGTTTTGCTCATATCTCCTAAACTATGCGTCCTAGAGCGAAAAGGAGCTTAATTCATGACCACCCCCAAAAAATCGAAAATTCATGCCCACCCCCAAAAAAATCGAAAATTCCATCCAAATCCTGAAAAAATTGAAATTTTTATATGAAAAACTTGTTTTGCTCATATCTCCTAAACTATGCGTCCTAGAGCGAAAAGGAGCTTAATTCATGACCACCCCCAAAAAATCGACAATTCCATCCAAATCCTGAAAAAATTTAAATTTTTATATGAAAAACTTGTTTTGCTCATATCTCCTAAACTATGCGTCCTAGAGCGAAAAGGAGCTTAATTCATGACCACCCCCAAAAAATCGAAAATTCCATCCAAATCCTGAAAAAATTTAAATTTTTATATGAAAAACTTGTTTTGCTCATATCTCCTAAACTATGCGTCCTAGAGCGAAAAGGAGCTTAATTCATGACCACCCCCAAAAAAATCGAAAATTCCATCCAAATCCTGAAATAATTGAAATGTTTATATGAAAAACTTGTTTTGCTCATATCTCCTAAACTATGCGTCCTAGAGCGAAAAGGAGCTTAATTCATGACCACCCCCAAAAAATCGAAAATTCCATCCAAATCCTGAAAAAATTTAATTTTTTATGTGAAAAACTTGTTTTGCTCATATCTCCTAAACTATGCGTCCTAGAGCGAAAAGGAGCTTAATTCATGACCACCCCCAAAAAATCGAAAATTCCTTCCAATCCTGAAAAAATTGAAATTTTTATATGAAAAACTTGTTTTGCTCATATCTCTTAAACTATGCGTCCTAGAGCGAAAAAGAGCATAATTCATGCCACCCCCAAAAAATCGAAAATTAATGCCCACCCCCAAAAAAATCCAAAATTCCATCCAAATCCTGAAAAAATTTAAATTTTTATATGAAAAACTTGTTTTGCTCATATCTCCTAAACTATGCGTCCTAGAGCGAAAAGGAGCTTAATTCATGACCACCCCCAAAAAATCGAAAATTCCTTCCAAATCCTGAAAAAATTGAAATTTTTATATGAAAAACTTGTTTTGCTCATATCTCCTAAACTATGTGTCCTAGAGCGAAAAGGAGCTTAATTCATGACCACCCCCAAAAAATCGAAAATTCCATCCAAATCCTGAAAAAATTTAAATTTTTATATAAAAAACTTGTTTTGCTCATATCTCCTAAACTATGCGTCCTAGAGCGAAAAGGAGCTTAATTCATGACCACCCCCAAAAAATCGAAAATTCCATCCAAATCCTGAAAAAATTGAAATGTTTATATGAAAAACTTGTTTTGCTCATATCTCCTAAACTATGCGTCCTAGAGCGAAAAGGAGCTTAACTCATGACCACCCCCAAAAAATCGAAAATTCCATCCAAATCCTGAAAAAATTTAAATTTTTATATGAAAAACTTGTTTTGCTCATATCTCCTAAACTATGCGTCCTAGAGCGAAAAGGAGCTTAATTCATGACCACCCCCAAAAAATCGAAAATTCCTTCCAAATTCTGAAAAAATTGAAATTTTTATATGAAAAACTTGTTTTGCTCATATCTCCTAAACTATGCGTCCTAGAGCGAAAAGGAGCTTAATTCATGACCACCCCCAAAAAATCGAAATTTCCTTCCAAATCCTGAAAAAATTGAAATTTTTATATGAAAAACTTGTTTTGCTCATATCTCCTAAACTATGCGTCCTAGAGCGAAAAGGAGCTTAATTCATGACCACCCCCAAAAAATCGAAAATTCCATCCAAATCCTGAAAAAATTTAAATTTTTATATGAAAAACTTGTTTTGCTCATATCTCCTAAACTATGCGTCCTAGAGCGAAAAGGAGCTTAATTCATGACCACCCCCAAAAAATCGAAAATTCCATCCAAATCCTGAAAAAATTTAATTTTTTATATGAAAAACTTGTTTTGCTCATATCTCCTAAACTATGCGTCCTAGAGCGAAAAGGAGCTTAATTCATGACCACCCCCAAAAAATCGAAAATTCATGCCCACCCCCAAAAAAATCGAAAATTCCATCCAAATCCTGAAAAAATTGAAATTTTTATATGAAAAACTTGTTTTGCTCATATCTCCTAAACTATGCGTCCTAGAGCGAAAAGGAGCTTAATTCATGACCACCCCCAAAAAATCGAAAATTCCTTCCAAATCCTGAAAAAATTGAAATTTTTATATGAAAAACTTGTTTTGCTCATATCTCCTAAACTATGCGTCCTAGAGCGAAAAGGAGCTTAATTCATGACCACCCCAAAAAAATCGAAAATTCCATCCAAATCCTGAAAAAATTGAAATTTTTATATGAAAAACTTGTTTTGCTCATATCTCCTAAACTATGCGTCCTAGAGCGAAAAGGAGCTTAATTCATGACCACCCCCAAAAAATCGAAAATTCCATCCAAATCCTGAAAAAAATTTAATTTTTTATATGAAAAACTTGTTTTGCTCATATCTCCTAAACTATGCGTCCTAGAGCGAAAAGGAGCTTAATTCATGACCACCCCCAAAAAATCGAAAATTCCTTCCAATCCTGAAAAAATTGAAATTTTTATATGAAAAACTTGTTTTGCTCATATCTCTTAAACTATGCGTCCTAGAGCGAAAAAGAGCTTAATTCATGACCACCCCCAAAAAATCGAAAATTCCATCCAAATCCTGAAAAAATTGAAATGTTTATATGAAAAACTTGTTTTGCTCATATCTCCTAAACTATGCGTCCTAGAGCGAAAAGGAGCTTAATTCATGACCACCCCCAAAAAATCGAAAATTCCATCCAAATCCTGAAAAAATTTAATTTTTTATATGAAAAACTTGTTTTGATCATATCTCCTAAACTATGCGTCCTAGAGCGAAAAGGAGCTTAATTCATGACCACCCCCAAAAAATCGAAAATTCCATCCAAATCCTGAAAAAATTTAATTTTTTATATGAAAAACTTGTTTTGCTCATATCTCCTAAACTATGCGTCCTAGAGCGAAAAGGAGCTTAATTCATGACCACCCCCAAAAAATCGAAAATTCCTTCCAAATCCTGAAAAAATTGAAATTTTTATATGAAAAACTTGTTTTGCTCATATCTCCTAAACTATGCGTCCTAGAGCGAAAAGGAGCTTAATTCATGACCACTCCCAAAATATCGAAAATTTCATCCAAATCCTGAAAAAATTGAAATTTTTATATGAAAAACTTGTTTTGCTCATATCTCCTAAACTATGCGTCCTAGAGCGAAAAGGAGCTTAATTCATGACCACCCCCAAAAAATCGAAAATTCCATCCAAATCCTGAAAAAATTGAAATTTTTATATGAAAAACTTGTTTTGCTCATATCTCCTAAACTATGCGTCCTAGAGCGAAAAGGAGCTTAATTCATGACCACCCCCAAAAAATCGAAAATTCCATCCAAATCCTGAAAAAATTGAAATTTTTATATGAAAAACTTGTTTTGCTCATATCTCCTAAACTATGCGTCCTAGAGCGAAAAGGAGCTTAATTCATGACCACCCTAAAAATCGAAAATTCCATCCAAATCCTGAAAAAAATAAAATTTTTATATGAAAAACTTGTTTTGCTCATATCTCCTAAACTATGCGTCCTAGAGCGAAAAGGAGCTTAATTCATGACCACCCCCAAAAAATCGAAAATTCCTTCCAATCCTGAAAAAATTGAAATTTTTATATGAAAAACTTGTTTTGCTCATATCTCCTAAACTATGCGTCCTAGAGCGAAAAGGAGCTTAATTCATGACCACCCCTAAAAAATCGAAAATTCCTTCCAAATCCTGAAAAAATTGAAATTTTTATATGAAAAACTTGTTTTGCTCATATCTCCTAAACTATGTGTCCTAGAGCGAAAAGGAGCTTAATTCATGACCACCCCCAAAAAATCGAAAATTCCATCCAAATCCTGAAAAAATTTAAATTTTTATATGAAAAGCTTGTTTTGCTCATATCTCCTAAACTATGCGTCCTAGAGCGAAAAGGAGCTTAATTCATGACCACCCCCAAAAAATCGAAAATTCCATCCAAATCCTGAAAAAATTTAAATTTTTATATGAAAAACTTGTTTTGCTCATATCTCCTAAACTATGCGTCCTAGAGCGAAAAGGAGCTTAATTCATGACCACCCCCAAAAAATCGAAAATTCATGCCCACCCCCAAAAAAATCGAAAATTCCATCCAAATCCTGAAAAAATTGAAATTTTTATATGAAAAACTTGTTTTGCTCATATCTCCTAAACTATGCGTCCTAGAGCGAAAAGGAGCTTAATTCATGACCACCCTAAAAATCGAAAATTCCATCCAAATCCTGAAAAAAAAAAAATTTTTATATGAAAAACTTGTTTTGCTCATATCTCCTAAACTATGCGTCCTAGAGCGAAAAGGAGCTTAATTCATGACCACCCCCAAAAAATCGAAAATTCCTTCCAATCCTGAAAAAATTGAAATTTTTATATGAAAAACTTGTTTTGCTCATATCTCCTAAACTATGCGTCCTAGAGCGAAAAGGAGCTTAATTCATGACCACCCCCAAAAAATCGAAAATTCCTTCCAAATCCTGAAAAACTTGAAATTTTTATATGAAAAACTTGTTTTGCTCATATCTCCTAAACTATGTGTCCTAGAGCGAAAAGGAGCTTAATTCATGACCACCCCCAAAAAATCGAAAATTCCATCCAAATCCTGAAAAAATTTAAATTTTTATATGAAAAGCTTGTTTTGCTCATATCTCCTAAACTATGCGTCCTAGAGCGAAAAGGAGCTTAATTCATGACCACCCCCAAAAAATCGAAAATTCCATCCAAATCCTGAAAAAATTTAAATTTTTATATGAAAAACTTGTTTTGCTCATATCTCCTAAACTATGCGTCCTAGAGCGAAAAGGAGCTTAATTCATGACCACCCCCAAAAAATCGAAAATTCATGCCCACCCCCAAAAAAATCGAAAATTCCATCCAAATCCTGAAAAAATTGAAATTTTTATATGAAAAACTTGTTTTGCTCATATCTCCTAAACTATGCGTCCTAGAGCGAAAAGGAGCTTAATTCATGACCACCCCCAAAAAATCGACAATTCCATCCAAATCCTGAAAAAATTTAAATTTTTATATGAAAAACTTGTTTTGCTCATATCTCCTAAACTATGCGTCCTAGAGCGAAAAGGAGCTTAATTCATGACCACCCCCAAAAAATCGAAAATTCCATCCAAATCCTGAAAAAATTTAAATTTTTATATGAAAAACTTGTTTTGCTCATATCTCCTAAACTATGCGTCCTAGAGCGAAAAGGAGCTTAATTCACGACCACCCCCAAAAAAATCGAAAATTCCATCCAAATCCTGAAATAATTGAAATGTTTATATGAAAAACTTGTTTTGCTCATATCTCCTAAACTATGCGTCCTAGAGCGAAAAGGAGCTTAATTCATGACCACCCCCAAAAAATCGAAAATTCCATCCAAATCCTGAAAAAATTTAATTTTTTATGTGAAAAACTTGTTTTGCTCATATCTCCTAAACTATGCGTCCTAGAGCGAAAAGGAGCTTAATTCATGACCACCCCCAAAAAATCGAAAATTCCTTCCAATCCTGAAAAAATTGAAATTTTTATATGAAAAACTTGTTTTGCTCATATCTCTTAAACTATGCGTCCTAGAGCGAAAAAGAGCATAATTCATGCCACCCCCAAAAAATCGAAAATTAATGCCCACCCCCAAAAAAATCCAAAATTCCATCCAAATCCTGAAAAAATTTAAATTTTTATATGAAAAACTTGTTTTGCTCATATCTCCTAAACTATGCGTCCTAGAGCGAAAAGGAGCTTAATTCATGACCACCCCCAAAAAATCGAAAATTCCTTCCAAATCCTGAAAAAATTTAAATTTTTATATGAAAAACTTGTTTTGCTCATATCTCCTAAACTATGTGTCCTAGAGCGAAAAGGAGCTTAATTCATGACCACCCCCAAAAAATCGAAAATTCCATCCAAATCCTGAAAAAATTTAAATTTTTATATAAAAAACTTGTTTTGCTCATATCTCCTAAACTATGCGTCCTAGAGCGAAAAGGAGCTTAATTCATGACCACCCCCAAAAAATCGAAAATTCCATCCAAATCCTGAAAAAATTTAAATGTTTATATGAAAAACTTGTTTTGCTCATATCTCCTAAACTATGCGTCCTAGAGCGAAAAGGAGCTTAACTCATGACCACCCCCAAAAAATCGAAAATTCCATCCAAATCCTGAAAAAATTTAATTTTTTATATGAAAAACTTGTTTTGCTCATATCTCCTAAACTATGCGTCCTAGAGCGAAAAGGAGCTTAATTCATGACCACCCCCAAAAAATCGAAAATTCCTTCCAAATTCTGAAAAAATTGAAATTTTTATATGAAAAACTTGTTTTGCTCATATCTCCTAAACTATGCGTCCTAGAGCGAAAAGGAGCTTAATTCATGACCACCCCCAAAAAATCGAAATTTCCTTCCAAATCCTGAAAAAATTGAAATTTTTATATGAAAAACTTGTTTTGCTCATATCTCCTAAACTATGCGTCCTAGAGCGAAAAGGAGCTTAATTCATGACCACCCCCAAAAAATCGAAAATTCCATCCAAATCCTGAAAAAATTTAAATTTTTATATGAAAAACTTGTTTTGCTCATATCTCCTAAACTATGCGTCCTAGAGCGAAAAGGAGCTTAATTCATGACCACCCCCAAAAAATCGAAAATTCATGCCCACCCCCAAAAAAATCGAAAATTCCATCCAAATCCTGAAAAAATTGAAATTTTTATATGAAAAACTTGTTTTGCTCATATCTCCTAAACTATGCGTCCTAGAGCGAAAAGGAGCTTAATTCATGACCACCCCCAAAAAATCGAAAATTCCTTCCAAATCCTGAAAAAATTGAAATTTTTATATGAAAAACTTGTTTTGCTCATATCTCCTAAACTATGCGTCCTAGAGCGAAAAGGAGCTTAATTCATGACCACCCCAAAAAAATCGAAAATTCCATCCAAATCCTGAAAAAATTTAAATTTTTATATGAAAAACTTGTTTTGCTCATATCTCCTAAACTATGCGTCCTAGAGCGAAAAGGAGCTTAATTCATGACCACCCCCAAAAAATCGAAAATTCCATCCAAATCCTGAAAAAAATTTAATTTTTTATATGAAAAACTTGTTTTGCTCATATCTCCTAAACTATGCGTCCTAGAGCGAAAAGGAGCTTAATTCATGACCACCCCCAAAAAATCGAAAATTCCTTCCAATCCTGAAAAAATTGAAATTTTTATATGAAAAACTTGTTTTGCTCATATCTCTTAAACTATGCGTCCTAGAGCGAAAAAGAGCTTAATTCATGACCACCCCCAAAAAATCGAAAATTCCATCCAAATCCTGAAAAAATTGAAATGTTTATATGAAAAACTTGTTTTGCTCATATCTCCTAAACTATGCGTCCTAGAGCGAAAAGGAGCTTAATTCATGACCACCCCCAAAAAATCGAAAATTCCATCCAAATCCTGAAAAAATTTAATTTTTTATATGAAAAACTTGTTTTGCTCATATCTCCTAAACTATGCGTCCTAGAGCGAAAAGGAGCTTAATTCATGACCACCCCCAAAAAATCGAAAATTCCTTCCAAATCCTGAAAAAATTGAAATTTTTATATGAAAAACTTGTTTTGCTCATATCTCCTAAACTATGCGTCCTAGAGCGAAAAGGAGCTTAATTCATGACCATCCCCAAAAAATCGAAAATTCCATCCAAATCCTGAAAAAATTGAAATTTTTATATGAAAAACTTGTTTCGCTCATATCTCCTAAACTATGCGTCCTAGAGCGAAAAGGAGCTTAATTCATGACCACCCCCAAAAAAAATCGAAAATTCCTTCCAAATCCTGAAAAAATTGAAATTTTTGTATGAAAAACTTGTTTTGCTCATATCTCCTAAACTATGCGTCCTAGAGCGAAAATGAGCTTAATTCATGACCACCCCCAAAAAATCGAAAATTGCATCCAAATCCTGAAAAAATTTAAATTTTTATATGAAAAACTTGTTTTTCTCATATCTCCTAAACTATGCGTCCTAGAGCGAAAAGGAGCTTAATTCATGACCACCCCCAAAAAATCGAAAATTCCTTCCAAATCCTGAAAAAATTTAAATTTTTATATGAAAAACTTGTTTTGCTCATATCTCATAAACTAAGCGTCCTAGAGCGAAAAGGAGCTTAATTCATGACCACCCCCTAAAAATCGAAAATTCCCTCCAATCCTGAAAAAATTGAAATTTTTATATGAAAAACTTGTTTTGCTCATATCTCCTAAACTATGCGTCCTAGAGCGAAAAGGAGCTTAATTCATGACCACCCCCAAAAAATCGAAAATTCCATCCAAATCCTGAAAAAATTTAAATTTTTATATGAAAAACTTGTTTTGCTCATATCTCCTAAACTATGCGTCCTAGAGCGAAAATGAGCTTAATTCATGACCACCCCCAAAAAATCGAAAATTGCATCCAAATCCTGAAAAAATTTAAATTTTTATATGAAAAACTTGTTTTTCTCATATCTCCTAAACTATGCGTCCTAGAGCGAAAAGGAGCTTAATTCATGACCACCCCCAAAAAATCGAAAATTCCTTCCAAATCCAGAAAAAATTTAAATTTTTATATGAAAAACTTGTTTTGCTCATATCTCCTAAACTAAGCGTCCTAGAGCGAAAAGGAGCTTAATTCATGACCACCCCCTAAAAATCGAAAATTCCATCCAAATCCTGAAAAAATTAAAATTTTTATATGAAAAACTTGTTTTGCTCATATCTCCTAAACTATGCGTCCTAGAGCGAAAATGAGCTTAATTCATGACCACCCCCAAAAAATCGAAAATTGCATCCAAATCCTGAAAAAATTTAAATTTTTATATGAAAAACTTGTTTTTCTCATATCTCCTAAACTATGCGTCCTAGAGCGAAAAGGAGCTTAATTCATGACCACCCCCAAAAAATCGAAAATTCCTTCCAAATCCAGAAAAAATTTAAATTTTTATATGAAAAACTTGTTTTGCTCATATCTCCTAAACTAAGCGTCCTAGAGCGAAAAGGAGCTTAATTCATGACCACCCCCTAAAAATCGAAAATTCCATCCAAATCCTGAAAAAATTAAAATTTTTATATGAAAAACTTGTTTTGCTCATATCTCCTAAACTATGCGTCCTAGAGCGAAAAGGAGTTTAATTCATGACCACCCCCAAAAAATCGAAAATTCCCTCCAATCCTGAAAAAATTGAAATTTTTATATGAAAAACTTGTTTTGCTCATATCTCCTAAACTATGCGTCCTAGAGCGAAAAAGAGCATAATTCATGCCCACCCCCAAAAAATCGAAAATTCATGCCCACCCCCAAAAAAATCGAAAATTCCATCCAAATCCTAAAAAAATTTAAATTTTTATATGAAAAACTTGTTTTGCTCATATCTCCTAAACTATGCGTCCTAGAGCGAAAAGGAGCTTAATTCATGACCACCCCCAAAAAATCGAAAATTCCTTCCAAATCCTGAAAAAATTGAAATTTTTATATGAAAAACTTGTTTTGCTCATATCTCCTAAACTATGCGTCTTAGAGCGAAAAGGAGCTTATTTCATGACCACCCCCAAAAAAATCGAAAATTCCATCCAAATCCTGAAAAAATTTAAATTTTTATATGAAAAACTTGTTTTGCTCATATCTCCTAAACTATGCGTCCTAGAGCGAAAAGGAGCTTAATTCATGACCACCCCCAAAAAATCGAAAATTCCATCCAAATCCTGAAAAAATTGAAATTTTTATATGAAAAACTTGTTTTGCTCATATCTCCTAAACTATGCGTCCTAGAGCGAAAAGGAGCTTAATTCATGACCACCCCCAAAAAATCGAAAATTCCTTCCAAATCCTGAAAAAATTGAAATTTTTATATGAAAAACTTGTTTTTCTCATATCTCCTAAACTATGCGTCCTAGAGCGAAAAGGAGCTTAATTCATGACCACCCCCAAAAAATCGAAAATTCCATCCAAATCCTGAAAAAATTGAAATTTTTATATGAAAAACTTGTTTTGCTCATATCTCCTAAACTATGCGTCCTAGAGCGAAAAGGAGCTTAATTCATGACCACCCCCAAAAAATCGAAAACTCATGCCCACCCCCAAAAAAATCGAAAATTCCATCCAAATCCTGAAAAAATTTAAATTTTTATATGAAAAACTTGTTTTGCTCATATCTCCTAAACTATGCGTCCTAGAGCGAAAAGGAGCTTAATTCATGACCACCCCCAAAAAATCGAAAATTCCTTCCAAATCCTGAAAAAATTGAAATTTTTATATGAAAAACTTGTTTTGCTCATATCTCCTAAACTATGCGTCCTAGAGCGAAAAGGAGCTTAATTCATGACCACCCCCAAAAAATCGAAAATTCCATCCAAATCCTGAAAAAATTTAAATTTTTATATGAAAAACTTGTTTTGCTCATATCTCCTAAACTATGCGTCCTAGAGCGAAAAGGAGCTTAATTCATGACCACCCCCAAAAAATCGAAAATTCCATCCAAATCCTGAAAAAATTTAATTTTTTATATGAAAAACTTGTTTTGCTCATATCTCCTAAACTATGCGTCCTAGAGCGAAAAGGAGCTTAATTCATGACCACCCCCAAAAAATCGAAAATTCCATCCAAATCCTGAAAAAATTTAAATTTTTATATGAAAAACTTGTTTTGCTCATATCTCCTAAACTATGCGTCCTAGAGCGAAAAGGAGCTTAATTCATGATCACCCCCAAAAAATCGAAAATTCCTTCCAAATCCTGAAAAAATTGAAATTTGCTCATATCTCATAAACTAAGCGTCCTAGAGCGAAAAGGAGCTTAATTCATGACCACCCCCAAAAAATCGAAAATTCCTTCCAAATCCTGAAAAAATTTAAATTTTTATATGAAAAACTTGTTTTGCTCATATCTCATAAACTAAGCGTCCTAGAGCGAAAAGGAGCTTAATTCATGACCACCCCCTAAAAATCGAAAATTCCCTCCAATCCTGAAAAAATTGAAATTTTTATATGAAAAACTTGTTTTGCTCATATCTCCTAAACTATGCGTCCTAGAGCGAAAAGGAGCTTAATTCATGACCACCCCCAAAAAATCGAAAATTCCATCCAAATCCTGAAAAAATTTAAATTTTTATATGAAAAACTTGTTTTGCTCATATCTCCTAAACTATGCGTCCTAGAGCGAAAATGAGCTTAATTCATGACCACCCCCAAAAAATCGAAAATTGCATCCAAATCCTGAAAAAATTTAAATTTTTATATGAAAAACTTGTTTTTCTCATATCTCCTAAACTATGCGTCCTAGAGCGAAAAGGAGCTTAATTCATGACCACCCCCAAAAAATCGAAAATTCCTTCCAAATCCAGAAAAAATTTAAATTTTTATATGAAAAACTTGTTTTGCTCATATCTCCTAAACTAAGCGTCCTAGAGCGAAAAGGAGCTTAATTCATGACCACCCCCTAAAAATCGAAAATTCCATCCAAATCCTGAAAAAATTAAAATTTTTATATGAAAAACTTGTTTTGCTCATATCTCCTAAACTATGCGTCCTAGAGCGAAAATGAGCTTAATTCATGACCACCCCCAAAAAATCGAAAATTGCATCCAAATCCTGAAAAAATTTAAATTTTTATATGAAAAACTTGTTTTTCTCATATCTCCTAAACTATGCGTCCTAGAGCGAAAAGGAGCTTAATTCATGACCACCCCCAAAAAATCGAAAATTCCTTCCAAATCCAGAAAAAATTTAAATTTTTATATGAAAAACTTGTTTTGCTCATATCTCCTAAACTAAGCGTCCTAGAGCGAAAAGGAGCTTAATTCATGACCACCCCTAAAAATCGAAAATTCCATCCAAATCCTGAAAAAATTAAAATTTTTATATGAAAAACTTGTTTTGCTCATATCTCCTAAACTATGCGTCCTAGAGCGAAAAGGAGTTTAATTCATGACCACCCCCAAAAAATCGAAAATTCCCTCCAATCCTGAAAAAATTGAAATTTTTATATGAAAAACTTGTTTTGCTCATATCTCCTAAACTATGCGTCCTAGAGCGAAAAAGAGCATAATTCATGCCCACCCCCAAAAAATCGAAAATTCATGCCCACCCCCAAAAAAATCGAAAATTCCATCCAAATCCTAAAAAAATTTAAATTTTTATATGAAAAACTTGTTTTGCTCATATCTCCTAAACTATGCGTCCTAGAGCGAAAAGGAGCTTAATTCATGACCACCCCCAAAAAATCGAAAATTCCTTCCAAATCCTGAAAAAATTGAAATTTTTATATGAAAAACTTGTTTTGCTCATATCTCCTAAACTATGCGTCTTAGAGCGAAAAGGAGCTTATTTCATGACCACCCCCAAAAAAAATCGAAAATTCCATCCAAATCCTGAAAAAATTTAAATTTTTATATGAAAAACTTGTTTTGCTCATATCTCCTAAACTATGCGTCCTAGAGCGAAAAGGAGCTTAATTCATGACCACCCCCAAAAAATCGAAAATTCCATCCAAATCCTGAAAAAATTGAAATTTTTATATGAAAAACTTGTTTTGCTCATATCTCCTAAACTATGCGTCCTAGAGCGAAAAGGAGCTTAATTCATGACCACCCCCAAAAAATCGAAAATTCCTTCCAAATCCTGAAAAAATTGAAATTTTTATATGAAAAACTTGTTTTGCTCATATCTCCTAAACTATGCGTCCTAGAGCGAAAAGGAGCTTAATTCATGACCACCCCCAAAAAATCGAAAATTCCATCCAAATCCTGAAAAAATTGAAATTTTTATATGAAAAACTTGTTTTGCTCATATCTCCTAAACTATGCGTCCTAGAGCGAAAAGGAGCTTAATTCATGACCACCCCCAAAAAATCGAAAACTCATGCCCACCCCCAAAAAAATCGAAAATTCCATCCAAATCCTGAAAAAATTTAAATTTTTATATGAAAAACTTGTTTTGCTCATATCTCCTAAACTATGCGTCCTAGAGCGAAAAGGAGCTTAATTCATGACCACCCCCAAAAAATCGAAAATTCCTTCCAAATCCTGAAAAAATTGAAATTTTTATATGAAAAACTTGTTTTGCTCATATCTCCTAAACTATGCGTCCTAGAGCGAAAAGGAGCTTAATTCATGACCACCCCCAAAAAATCGAAAATTCCTTCCAAATCCAGAAAAAATTTAAATTTTTATATGAAAAACTTGTTTTGCTCATATCTCCTAAACTAAGCGTCCTAGAGCGAAAAGGAGCTTAATTCATGACCACCCCCTAAAAATCGAAAATTCCATCCAAATCCTGAAAAAATTAAAATTTTTATATGAAAAACTTGTTTTGCTCATATCTCCTAAACTATGCGTCCTAGAGCGAAAATGAGCTTAATTCATGACCACCCCCAAAAAATCGAAAATTGCATCCAAATCCTGAAAAAATTTAAATTTTTATATGAAAAACTTGTTTTTCTCATATCTCCTAAACTATGCGTCCTAGAGCGAAAAGGAGCTTAATTCATGACCACCCCCAAAAAATCGAAAATTCCTTCCAAATCCAGAAAAAATTTAAATTTTTATATGAAAAACTTGTTTTGCTCATATCTCCTAAACTAAGCGTCCTAGAGCGAAAAGGAGCTTAATTCATGACCACCCCCTAAAAATCGAAAATTCCATCCAAATCCTGAAAAAATTAAAATTTTTATATGAAAAACTTGTTTTGCTCATATCTCCTAAACTATGCGTCCTAGAGCGAAAAGGAGTTTAATTCATGACCACCCCCAAAAAATCGAAAATTCCCTCCAATCCTGAAAAAATTGAAATTTTTATATGAAAAACTTGTTTTGCTCATATCTCCTAAACTATGCGTCCTAGAGCGAAAAAGAGCATAATTCATGCCCACCCCCAAAAAATCGAAAATTCATGCCCACCCCCAAAAAAATCGAAAATTCCATCCAAATCCTAAAAAAATTTAAATTTTTATATGAAAAACTTGTTTTGCTCATATCTCCTAAACTATGCGTCCTAGAGCGAAAAGGAGCTTAATTCATGACCACCCCCAAAAAATCGAAAATTCCTTCCAAATCCTGAAAAAATTGAAATTTTTATATGAAAAACTTGTTTTGCTCATATCTCCTAAACTATGCGTCTTAGAGCGAAAAGGAGCTTATTTCATGACCACCCCCAAAAAAAATCGAAAATTCCATCCAAATCCTGAAAAAATTTAAATTTTTATATGAAAAACTTGTTTTGCTCATATCTCCTAAACTATGCGTCCTAGAGCGAAAAGGAGCTTAATTCATGACCACCCCCAAAAAATCGAAAATTCCATCCAAATCCTGAAAAAATTGAAATTTTTATATGAAAAACTTGTTTTGCTCATATCTCCTAAACTATGCGTCCTAGAGCGAAAAGGAGCTTAATTCATGACCACCCCCAAAAAATCGAAAATTCCTTCCAAATCCTGAAAAAATTGAAATTTTTATATGAAAAACTTGTTTTGCTCATATCTCCTAAACTATGCGTCCTAGAGCGAAAAGGAGCTTAATTCATGACCACCCCCAAAAAATCGAAAATTCCATCCAAATCCTGAAAAAATTGAAATTTTTATATGAAAAACTTGTTTTGCTCATATCTCCTAAACTATGCGTCCTAGAGCGAAAAGGAGCTTAATTCATGACCACCCCCAAAAAATCGAAAACTCATGCCCACCCCCAAAAAAATCGAAAATTCCATCCAAATCCTGAAAAAATTTAAATTTTTATATGAAAAACTTGTTTTGCTCATATCTCCTAAACTATGCGTCCTAGAGCGAAAAGGAGCTTAATTCATGACCACCCCCAAAAAATCGAAAATTCCTTCCAAATCCTGAAAAAATTGAAATTTTTATATGAAAAACTTGTTTTGCTCATATCTCCTAAACTATGCGTCCTAGAGCGAAAAGGAGCTTAATTCATGACCACCCCCAAAAAATCGAAAATTCCATCCAAATCCTGAAAAAATTTAAATTTTTATATGAAAAACTTGTTTTGCTCATATCTCCTAAACTATGCGTCCTAGAGCGAAAAGGAGCTTAATTCATGACCACCCCCAAAAAATCGAAAATTCCATCCAAATCCTGAAAAAATTTAATTTTTTATATGAAAAACTTGTTTTGCTCATATCTCCTAAACTATGCGTCCTAGAGCGAAAAGGAGCTTAATTCATGACCACCCCCAAAAAATCGAAAATTCCATCCAAATCCTGAAAAAATTTAAATTTTTATATGAAAAACTTGTTTTGCTCATATCTCCTAAACTATGCGTCCTAGAGCGAAAAGGAGCTTAATTCATGATCACCCCCAAAAAATCGAAAATTCCTTCCAAATCCTGAAAAAATTGAAATTTTTATATGAAAAACTTGTTTTGCTCATATCTCCTAAACTATGCGTCCTAGAGCGAAAAGGAGCTTAATTCATGACCACCCCCAAAAAATCGAAAATTCCTTCCAAATCCTGAAAAAATTTAAATTTTTATATGAAAAACTTGTTTTGCTCATATCTCCTAAACTATGCGTCCTAGAGCGAAAAGGAGCTTAATTCATGCCCACCCCCAAAAAATCGAAAATTCCATCCAAATCCGGAAAAAATTGAAATTTTTATATGAAAAACTTGTTTTGCTCATATCTCCTGAACTATGCGTCCTAGAGCGAAAAGGAGCATAATTCATGACCACCCCCAAAAAATCGAAAATTCCTTCCAAATCCTGAAAAAATTGAAATTTTTATATGAAAAACTTGTTTTGCTCATATCTCCTAAACTATGCGTCCTAGAGCGAAAAGGAGCTTAATTCATGACCACCCCCAAAAAATCGAAAATTTCTTCCAATCCTGAAAAAATTGAAAGTTTTATATAAAAAACTTGTTTTGCTCATATCTCCTAAACTCTGCGTCCTAGAGCGAAAAAGAGCATAATTCATGCCCACCCCCAAAAAATCGAAAATTCATGCCCACGCCCAAAAAATCGAAAATTCCATCCAAATCCTGAAAAAATTTCAGTTTTTATATGAAAAACTTGTTTTGCTCATATCTCCTGAACTATGCGTCCTAGAGCGAAAAGGAGCATAATTCATGACCACCCCCAAAAAATCGAAAATTCCTTCCAAATCCTGAAAAAATTGAAATTTTTATATGAAAAACTTGTTTTGCTCATATCTCCTAAACTATGCGTCCTAGAGCGAAAAGGAGCTTAATTCATGACCACCCCCAAAAAATCGAAAATTCCATCCAAATCCTGAAAAAATTGAAATTTTTATATGAAAAACTTGTTTTGCTCATATCTCCTAAACTATGCGTCCTAGAGCGAAAAGGAGCTTAATTCATGACCACCCCCAAAAAATCGAAAATTCCTTCCAAATCCTGAAAAAATTGAAATTTTTATATGAAAAACTTGTTTTGCTCATATCTCCTAAACTATGCGTCCTAGAGCGAAAAGGAGCTTAATTCATGACCACCCCCAAAAAATCGAAAATTCCATCCAAATCCTGAAAAAAATTGAAATTTTTATATGAAAAACTTGTTTTTCTCATATCTCCTAAACTATGCGTCCTAGAGCGAAAAGGAGCTTAATTCATGACCACCCCCAAAAAATCGAAAATTCCATCCAAATCCTGAAAAAATTTAATTTTTTATATGAAAAACTTGTTTTGCTCATATCTCCTAAACTATGCGTCCTAGAGCGAAAAGGAGCTTAATTCATGACCACCCCCAAAAAATCGAAAATTCCATCCAAATCCTGAAAAAATTTAAATTTTTATATGAAAAACTTGTTTTGCTCATATCTCCTAAACTATGCGTCCTAGAGCGAAAAGGAGCTTAATTCATGATCACCCCCAAAAAATCGAAAATTCCTTCCAAATCCTGAAAAAATTGACATTTTTATATGAAAAACTTGTTTTGCTCATATCTCCTAAACTATGCGTCCTAGATCGAAAAGGAGCTTAATTCATGACCACCCCCAAAAAATCGAAAATTCCATCCAAATCCTGAAAAAATTTAAATTTTTATATGAAAAACTTGTTTTTCTCATATCTCCTAAACTATGCGTCCTAGAGCGAAAAGGAGCTTAATTCATGACCACCCCCTAAAAATCGAAAATTCCATCCAAATCCTGAAAAAATTTAAATTTTTATATGAAAAACTTGCTTTGCTCATATCTCCTAAACTATGCGTCCTAGAGCGAAAAGGAGCTTAATTCATGACCACCCCCAAAAAATCGAAAATTCCTTCCAAATCCTGAAAAAATTTAAATTTTTATATGAAAAACTTGTTTTGCTCATATCTCCTAAACTATGCGTCCTAGAGCGAAAAGGAGCTTAATTCATGACCACCCCAAAAAATCGAAAATTCCTTCCAAATCCTGAAAAAATTAAAATTTTTATATGAAAAACTTGTTTTGCTCATATCTCCTAAACTATGCGTCCTAGAGCGAAAAGGAGCTTAATTCATGACCACCCCCAAAAAATCGAAAATTCCTTCCAAATCCTGAAAAAATTGAAATTTTTATATGAAAAACTTGTTTTGCTCATATCTCCTAAACTAGGCGTCCTAGAGCGAAAAGGAGCTTAATTCATGACCACCCCCAAAAAATCGAAAATTCCTTCCAAATCCTGAAAAAATTGAAATTTGTATATGAAAAACTTGTTTTGCTCATATCTCCTAAACTATGCGTCCTAGAGCGAAAAGGAGCTTAATTCATGACCACCCCCAAAAAATCGAAAATTCCATCCAAATCCCGAAAATTCCTTCCAAATCCTGAAAAAATTTAAATTTTTATATGAAAAACTTGTTTTGCTCATATCTCCTAAACTATGCGCCTTAGAGCGAAAAGGAGCTTAATTCATGCCCACCCCCAAAAAATCGAAAATTCCTTCCAATCCTGAAAAAATTTAAAGTTTTATATAAAAAACTTGTTTTGCTCATATCTCCTAAACTCTGCGTCCTAGAGCGAAAAAGAGCATAATTCATGCCCACCCCCAAAAAACGAAAATTCCATCCAAATCCTGAAAAAATTTCAGTTTTTATATGAAAAACTTGTTTTGCTCATATCTCCTGAACTATGCGTCCTAAAGCGAAAAGGAGCATAATTCATGACCACCCCCAAAAAATCGAAAATTCCTTCCAAATCCTGAAAAAATTGAAATATTTATATGAAAAACTTGTTTTGCTCATATCTCCTAAACTATGCGTCCTAGAGCGAAAAGGAGCTTAATTCATGACCACCCCCAAAAAATCGAAAATTCCTTCCAAATCCTGAAAAAATTGAAATATTTATATGAAAAACTTGTTTTGCTCATATCTCCTAAACTATGCGTCCTAGAGCGAAAAGGAGCTTAATTCATGACCACCCCCAAAAAATCGAAAATTCCTTCCAATCCTGAAAAAATTTAAAGTTTTATATAAAAAACTTGTTTTGCTCATATCTCCTAAACTCTGCGTCCTAGAGCGAAAAAGAGCATAATTCATGCCCACCCCCAAAAAATCGAAAATTCCATCCAAATCCTGAAAAAATTTCAGTTTTTATATGAAAAACTTGTTTTGCTCATATCTCCTGAACTATGCGTCCTAGAGCGAAAAGGAGCATAATTCATGACCACCCCCAAAAAATCGAAAATTCCTTCCAAATGCTGAAAAAATTGAAATATTTATATGAAAAACTTGTTTTGCTCATATCTCCTAAACTATGCGTCCTAGAGCGAAAATTAGCCTAATTCATGCCCACCCCCATAAAATCGAAAATTCCATCCAAATCCTGAAAAAATTGAAATTTTTATATGAAAAACTTGTTTTGCTCATATCGAATTAGAGCGAAAAGGAGCTTAATTCATGACCACCCCCAAAAAATCGAAAATTCCTCCCAAATCCAGAAAAAATTTAAATTTTTATATGAAAAACTTGTTTTGCTCATATCTCCTAAACTATGCGCCTTAGAGCGAAAAGGAGCTTAATTCATGACCACCCCCAAAAAATCGAAAATTCCTTCCAAATCCTGAAAAAATTGAAATTTTTATATGAAAAACTTGTTTTGCTCATATCTCCTAAACTATGCGCCTTAGAGCGAAAAGGAGCTTAATTCATGACCACCCCCAAAAAATCGAAAATTCCTTCCAAATCCTGAAAAAATTGAAATTTTTATATGAAAAACTTGTTTTGCTCATATCTCCTAAACTATGCGTCCTAGAGCGAAAAGGAGCTTAATTCATGACCACCCCCAAAAAATCGAAAATTCCATTCAAATCCTGAAAAAATTGAAATTTTTATATGAAAAACTTGTTTTGCTCATATCTCCTAAACTATGCGTCCTAGAGCAAAAAGGAGCTTAATTCATGACCAACCCCAAAAAATTGAAAATTCCATCCAAATCCTGAAAAAATTGAAATTTTTATTTGAAAAACTTGTTTTGCTCATATCTCCTAAACTATGCGTCCTAGAGCGAAAAGGAGCTTAATTCATGACCAACCCCAAAAAATTGAAAATTCCTTCCAAATCCTGAAAAAATTGAAAGTTTTATATAAAAAACTTATTTTGCTCATATCTCCTGAACTCTGCGTCCTAGAGCGAAAAAGAGCATAATTCATGCCCACCCCCAAAAAATCGAAAATTCCATCCAAATCCTGAAAAACTTGAAATTTTTATATGAAAAACTTGTTTTGCTCATATCTCCTAAACTATGCGTCCTAGAGCGAAAAGGAGCTTAATTCATGACCACCCCCTAAAAATCGAAAATTCCATCCAAATCCTGAAAAAATTGAAATTTTTATATGAAAAACTTGTTTTGCTCATATCTCCTAAACTATGCGTCCTAGAGCGAAAAGGAGCTTAATTCATGACCACCCCCAAAAAATCGAAAATTCCTTCCAAATCCTGAAAAAATTTAAATTTTTTTATGAAAAACTTGTTCTGCTCATATCTCCTAAACTATGCGTCCTAGAGCGAAAAGGAGCTTAATTCATGACCACCCCAAAAAATCGAAAATTCCTTCCAAATCCTGAAAAAATTAAAATTTTTATATGAAAAACTTGTTTTGCTCATATCTCCTAAACTATGCGTCCTAGAGCGAAAAGGAGCTTAATTCATGACCACCCCCAAAAAATCGAAAATTCCTTCCAAATCCTGAAAAAATTTAAATTTTTATATGAAAAACTTGTTTTGCTCATATCTCCTAAACTATGCGCCTTAGAGCCAAAAGGAGCTTAATTCATGCCCACCCCCAAAAAATCGAAAATTCCTTCCAATCCTGAAAAAATTTAAAGTTTTATATAAAAAACTTGTTTTGCTCATATCTCCTAAACTATGCGTCCTAGAGCGAAAAGGAGCATAATTCATGACCACCCCCAAAAAATCGAAAATTCCTTCCAAATCCTGAAAAAACTGAAATATTTATATGAAAAACTTGTTTTGCTCATATCTCCTAAACTATGCGTCCTAGAGCGAAAAGGAGCTTAATTCATGACCACCCCCAAAAAATCGAAAATTCCTTCCAAATCCTGAAAAAATTGAAATTTTTATATGAAAAACTTGTTTTGCTCATATCTCCTAAACTATGCGTCCTAGAGCGAAAAGGAGCCTAATTCATGCCCACCCCCATAAAATCGAAAATTCCATCCAAATCCTGAAAAAATTGAAATTTTTATATGAAAAACTTGTGTTGCTCATATCGCCTTAGAGCGAAAAGGAGCTTAATTCATGACCACCCCCAAAAAATCGAAAATTCCTCCCAAATCCAGAAAAAATTTAAATTTTTATATGAAAAACTTGTTTTGCTCATATCTCCTAAACTATGCGCCTTAGAGCGAAAGTTTTATATAAAAAACTTATTTTGCTCATATCTCCTGAACTCTGCGTCCTAGAGCGAAAAAGAGCATAATTCATGCCCACCACCAAAAAATCGAAAATTCCATCCAAATCCTGAAAAAATTTCAGTTTTTATATGAAAAACTTGTTTTGCTCATATCTCCTGAACTATGCGTCCTAGAGCGAAAAGGAGCATAATTCATGACCACCCCCAAAAAATCGAAAATTCCTTCCAAATCCTGAAAAAATTGAAATATTTATATGAAAAACTTGTTTTGCTCATATCTCCTAAACTATGCGTCCTAGAGCGAAAAGGAGCTTAATTCATGACCACCCCCAAAAAATCGAAAATTCCTTCCAAATCCTGAAAAAATTGAAATTTTTATATGAAAAACTTGTTTTGCTCATATCGCCTTAGAGCGAAAAGGAGCCTAATTCATGCCCACCCCCATAAAATCGAAAATTCCATCCAAATCCTGAAAAAATTGAAATTTTTTTATGAAAAACTTGTTTTGCTCATATCGCCTTAGAGCGAAAAGGAGCTTAATTCATGACCACCCCCAAAAAATCGAAAATTCCTCCCAAATCCAGAAAAAATTTAAATTTTTATATGAAAAACTTGTTTTGCTCATATCTCCTAAACTATGCGCCTTAGAGCGAAAAGGCGCTTAATTCATGACCACCCCCAAAAAATCGAAAATTCCTTCCAAATCCTGAAAAAATTTAAATTTTTATATGAAAAACTTGTTTTGCTCATATCTCCTAAACTATGCGCCTTAGAGCGAAAAGGAGCTTAATTCATGACCACCCCCAAAAAATCGAAAATTCCTTCCAATCCTGAAAAAATTGAAAGTTTTATATAAAAAACTTGTTTTGCTCATATCTCCTAAACTCTGCGTCCTAGAGCGAAAAAGAGCATAATTCATGCCCACCCCCAAAAAATCGAAAATTCATGCCTACCCCCAAAAAATCGAAAATTCCATCCAAATCCTGAAAAAATTTCAGTTTTTATATGAAAAACTTGTTTTGCTCATATCTCCTGAACTATGCGTCCTAGAGCGAAAAGGAGCATAATTCATGACCACCCCCAAAAAATCGAAAATTCCTTCCAAATCCTGAAAAAATTTAAATTTTTATATGAAAAACTTGTTTTGCTCATATCTCCTAAACTATGCGTCCTAGAGCGAAAAGGAGCTTAATTCATGACCACCCCCAAAAAATCGAAAATTCCTTCCAAATCCTGAAAAAAATTGAAATTTTTATATGAAAAACTTGTTTTTCTCATATCTCCTAAACTATGCGTCCTAGAGCGAAAAGGAGCTTAATTCATGACCACCCCCAAAAAATCGAAAATTCCTTCCAAATCCTGAAAAAATTGAAATTTTTATATGAAAAACTTGTTTTGCTCATATCTCCTAAACTATGCGTCCTAGAGCGAAAAGGAGCTTAATTCATGACCACCCCCAAAAAATCGAAAATTCCTTCCAAATCCTGAAAAAATTGAAATTTTTATATGAAAAACTTGTTTTGCTCATATCTCCTAAACTATGCGTCCTAGAGCGAAAAGGAGCTTAATTCATGACCACCCCCAAAAAATCGAAAATTCCTTCCAAATCCTGAAAAAAATTGAAATTTTTATATGAAAAACTTGTTTTTCTCATATCTCCTAAACTATGCGTCCTAGAGCGAAAAGGAGCTTAATTCATGACCACCCCCAAAAAATCGAAAATTCCTTCCAAATCCTGAAAAAATTGAAATTTTTATATGAAAAACTTGTTTTGCTCATATCTCCTAAACTATGCGTCCTAGAGCGAAAAGGAGCTTAATTCATGACCACCCCAAAAAATCGAAAATTCCTTCCAAATCCTGAAAAAATTAAAATTTTTATATGAAAAACTTGTTTTGCTCATATCTCCTAAACTATGCGTCCTAGAGCGAAAAGGAGCTTAATTCATGACCACCCCCAAAAAATCGAAAATTCCTTCCAAATCCTGAAAAAATTGAAATTTTTATATGAAAAACTTGTTTTGCTCATATCTCCTAAACTATGCGTCCTAGAGCGAAAAGGAGCTTAATTCATGACCACCCCCAAAAAATCGAAAATTCCTTCCAAACCCTGAAAAAATTGAAATTTGTATATGAAAAACTTGTTTTGCTCATATCTCCTAAACTATGCGTCCTAGAGCGAAAAGGAGCTTAATTCATGACCACCCCCAAAAAATCGAAAATTCCATCCAAATCCCGAAAATTCCTTCCAAATCCTGAAAAAATTTAAATTTTTATATGAAAAACTTGTTTTGCTCATATCTCCTAAACTATGCGCCTTAGAGCGAAAAGGAGCTTAATTCATGCCCACCCCCATAAAAATCGAAAATTCCTTCCAATCCTGAAAAAATTTAAAGTTTTATATAAAAAACTTGTTTTGCTCATATCTCCTAAACTCTGCGTCCTAGAGCGAAAAAGAGCATAATTCATGCCCACCCCCAAAAAATCGAAAATTCCTTCCAAATCCTGAAAAAATTGAAATATTTATATGAAAAACTTGTTTTGCTCATATCTCCTGAACTATGCGACCTAGAGCGAAAAGGAGCATAATTCATGACCACCCCCAAAAAATCGAAAATTCCATCCAAATCCTGAAAAAATTGAAATTTTTATATGAAAAACTTGTTTTGCTCATATCGCCTTAGAGCGAAAAGGAGCTTAATTCATGACCACCCCCAAAAAATCGAAAATTCCTCCCAAATCCAGAAAAAATTTAAATTTTTATATGAAAAACTTGTTTTGCTCATATCTCCTAAACTATGCGCCTTAGAGGGAAAATGAGCTTAATTCATGACCACCCCCAAAAAATCGAAAATTCCTTCCAAATCCTGAAAAAATTGAAATTTTTATATGAAAAACTTGTTTTGCTCATATCTCCTAAACTATGCGCCTTAGAGCGAAAAGGAGCTTAATTCATGACCACCCACAAAAAATCGAAAATTCCTTCCAAATCCTGAAAAAATTGAAATTTTTATATGAAAAACTTGTTTTGCTCATATCTCCTAAACTATGCGTCCTAGAGCGAAAAGGAGCTTAATTCATGACCACCCCCAAAAAATCGAAAATTCCATTCAAATCCTGAAAAAATTGAAATTTTTTATGAAAAACTTGTTTTGCTCATATCTCCTAAACTATGCGTCCTAGAGCAAAAAGGAGCTTAATTCATGACCACCCCCAAAAAATCGAAAATTCCATCCAAATCCTGAAAAAATTGAAATTTTTATTTGAAAAACTTGTTTTGCTCATATCTCCTAAACTATGCGTCCTAGAGCGAAAAGGAGCTTAATTCATGACCAACCCCAAAAAATTGAAAATTCCTTCCAAATCTTGAAAAAATTGAAAGTTTTATATAAAAAACTTATTTTGCTCATATCTCCTGAACTCTGCGTCCTAGAGCGAAAAAGAGCATAATTCATGCCCACCCCCAAAAAATCGAAAATTCCATCCAAATCCTGAAAAAATTTCAGTTTTTATATGAAAAACTTGTTTTGCTCATATCTCCTGAATTATGCGTCCTAGAGCGAAAAGGAGCATAATTCATGACCACCCCCAAAAAATCGAAAATTCCTTCCAAATCCTGAAAAAATTGAAATATTTATATGAAAAACTTGTTTTGCTCATATCTCCTAAACTATGCGTCCTAGAGCGAAAAGGAGCTTAATTCATGACCACCCCCAAAAAATCGAAAATTCCTTCCAAATCCTGAAAAAATTGAAATTTTTATATGAAAAACTTGTTTTGCTCATATCTCCTAAACTATGCGTCC
>NW_027445732.1:0-10000 GCF_050003625.1 Haematobia irritans
TGAAGCAGCATTTGGACAAAAATCCTTTGCAAAACCAAAAACATTACAAAACTTTCTATAAAACAAGTATATACAGCAGTAAGTTCGGCCTGACCAAATCTTAAATACCCACCACCATGAATCAAATATTATAGTTTCCTTTGAAATTTCAGGGGTTTGATGACAGATATTCTCCCACGCAGAGCAGTTCAACTAGTACACTTGCCGAAGATAAATTGAAAGATTTTACCTATGAAGACTATATCATATTTGGGATTTATAAGAACCATTTTTGTTTGAGTTTTAGAGGAATCATTAACATCTATTGTAAGTGTGCAAGAAACTGATGAAATAACGCCTTGATTTGCAAATCTTTAGATTTCCAACTGCATTATTTATATGATTACGAGAATTAAAATCTGAATATTTTACTTTCAGTTTCAAACAATTTTCTTGATCAGTGCGCCTTCTATACCCTCAGGAAGTGAAATCGGTCTATACGGAGGCCTTATAAAATGGACCGCTAAAACCTAAATCTGATTCACGTTTTTGTGTGTCTAAAATACCAATATTATGGCATTCCAATTTATCGCAAATCGGACAAAAACTATGGTTTCTAGAAACCCAAGAAGTTAAGTCGGGAGATCGGTTTTATGGGGGCTATACTAAAACATGGACCGATACTCACCATTTTTAGCACACCTCTTTATGGTCCTAAAATACTTATCGATTTCAAATTTCAGGCTAATTGGATAAAAACTACGGTTTCTAGAATCCCAAACAATGAAATCATTTCTTGCACACCTATTTATAGTCCTACAAAACCTCCAGATTTTCAATTTCAGGCAAATTAGACAATAACTACGATTTCTACAAACCCAAAAAGTAAAATCGAAAGATCGGTCTACATGGATGCTATACTAAAACATTGACCGATTCCCACCATTTTAGGCGCACCTCGTAAAATAATTCTAGATTTCAATTTCGTGCAAATTGGATAAAAACTACGGTTTCTATAAGCCAAAGAAGTAAAATCGGGAGATCGGTATATACGGGAGCTATACCAAAACATGAACCGATGCTACCATTTTTAGCACACCTCTTTACGGTCCTAAAACACCTCTAGATTTTAAATTTCAGGCAAATTGGATAAAAACTACGGATTTTAGAAGCCCAAGAAGTAAAATCGGGAGATCGGTCTATATGGGGGCTATACCAAAACATGGACCTATACTCACCATTTTTGGCGCACCCCTTAATGGTTCTAAAATACCTCTAGAATTTCAATTTCAGGCAAATTTGACAAAAACTACGGTTTTTATAAGCCCAAGAAGTAAAATCGGGAGATCGGTCTATATGAGGGCTATACCAAACCATGGACCGATACTCACCATTTTTAGCACACCTTTTTATGGTCTTTAAACACCTTTAGATTTAAAATTTCAGGCAAGTTGGATAAAAATTACAGATTTTAGAAGCCCAAGCAGTAAAATCGGGAGATCGGTCTATATGGGGCTATACCAAAACATGGACCGATACTCACCATTTTTAGCACACCTCTTTATGGTCTTAAAACACCTCTAGATTTTAAATTTCAAGCAAATTGGATAAAAACTACGGATTCTAGAAGCCCAAGAAATAAAATCGGGAGATCGGTCTATATGGGGGCTATACCAAAACATGGACCGATACTCACCATTTTTGGCACACCTCTTTATGGTCCTACAATACCTCCAGATTTTAAATTTCAGGCAAATTGGATGAAAACTACGGTTTCTATGAGCAAAAGACCCCAAATTTGGAGGTCGGTTTATATGGGGACTATAACAAAACCTGGACCGATATAGCCCATCTTCGAACTTGACCTGCCTGCAGACAAAAGATTTCAAATTTCAGCACGATTGCTTCATTATTGAAGACTGTAGCGTGATTACAACAGACAGACGGACAGACGGACATGCTTATATCGTCTTTTCTTTAGGAAAATAATTTTGGCAAAATTTTCTATAGCAAAACAATTTTGGCAAAATTTTCCACAGAAATAACATTTTAGCAAAATTTTTTTACAGAAATAAAATTATGCCAAAATTTTCTATAGAAATAAAATTTTAACAAAATTTCTATTGAAATAAAATTTTGGCAAAATTTTCTATAGAAACCAAATTTTGGCAAAATTTTCTATAGAAATCAAATTTTGGTAAAACTTTCTTTAGAAATCAAATTTCGGTAAAATTTTTTTAGAAATCAAATTTTGGCAAAATTTTTGTTCCTAGTGGCAACCGTGGGGATCAGTTTATATGGGGGCTATACATAATTATTGACCGATATGGACCAATTTTAGCATGGTTGTTAGAGACCATATTTTTGCGTGCTTGTTAGAGATCATATACTAACAACACGTACCAAATTTCAGCCGAATCGGATGAATTTTGCTCCTCCAAGAGGCTACGGAGGTCAAATCTGGGGATCGGTTTATATGGGGCTGTATATAATTATGGACCGATATGGACCAATTTTTGCATGGTTGTTAGAGACCATATATTAAAACCAGGTACCAAATTTCAACCGGATCGGTTGAAATTTGCTCCACCAAGAGGCTCCGGAGGTTAAATTTGAGGATCGGTTTATATGGGGGCTATACGTAAACGTGGTCCGGTATGGCCCATTTTCAATACCATCCGACCTACGTCAATAATAACTACTTGTGCCAAGTTTCAAGTCGATTGCTTGTTTGGTTCGGAAGTTAGCGTGATTTCCACAGACGGACGGACAGCCGGACAGACGGACATAGCTAGATCGACTCAGAATTTCACCAGGACCCAGAATATATATACTTTGTGGGGCTTAGAGCAATATTTCGATGTGTTACAAACGGAATGACAAAGTTAATATACCCCCATCCTATGGTGGAGGGTATACAAATCAAAACTTTATATAAAAAGACAACTATGACAAAAGTTTCTATAAAGAAATTTGACAAAAGAAAGTTTTCTAAAAAAATAACATGTTTTACAGAAATAAATTTCTTACAAAACTTTCTTAAAAAAGGTAATTTTTAACATAATTTTCTATACAAAAAAATATGAGCAATCATTATTGTTATTTTGATTTAAGCTACACGAGTAGCTTAATCAAAAGAAAAAAAATTTTAGAAATTTTTTGATAAGTTTTCTTAAAAAAACTGAAAAAAATTTTCTACAGAAAAAAATGTTGACAACATTTTTTAATGAAATTAAATGTTGACAAGATGTTCTACAGAAAAAAGTCTATATAAATCAAATGTGACAAAGTTTTTTATAGCAACAAATTTTTGACAAAAGAATTTAAATCTGTTTTGTTGTTAATGTTTAACAAGAAACAATGTTTTTCAAAAACGAAAAAAGAAAAAAAGAGTTTCTACATAAACATACTTTTGACAAACATTTCTATAAAAACACAATTTTGACAAAATTGAAACAACATTTTGACTAAATATTTTATGGACATAAAATTTTTACAAAATAAAATTTCGACAAAATATTGACAAAAGTTTCTACTGAAGCAGCATTTGGACAAAAATCCTTTGCAAAACCAAAAACATTACAAAACTTTCTATAAAAAGACAACTATGACAAAAGTTTCTATAAAGAAATTTGACAAACTTTTGTATTGAAAACAAAAAATACGAACTTTATAAAACTAAAATTTAGAACAAAAACCTTGTTTCTATACAAAAGTTTACCAAAATGTTGTTTTTGTAGTAATGTTAAAATGTTGGTTTAAAACTTTTTATGGAATTGAAAATATACAAAATGTTCTCCAATATAAAATTTTGTTCTTATAGAACATTTTGGTTTTATAACAAAATTTTTTTGGACAATTTTGTTTTTTAATTTTTTTTTATTTTTCTTCCCATTTTGTCACAGTTCCCTTTTAATAGATTTTTTTTTACAAAATTTTGTTTCTATAAAAAATTTTGTTCTATTGAATATTTTGTCAAAAATGTGTTAAAACAGAAGGTTTCAAATTTTTTTTGGACAAGTTAACATCGATTCAATAACTGGTATAAAATTCCATTACTAAGTCAAATCGTATTATAAAGATTAACGACTTTTAGACAATGCAACAATTTATATCATTATCTGTTTTACGACAATAGTTTTTCAATGAAATATTGAAAATTTTATCAATCCTTTATTGCTGTAGAAAATGTTGTCTCAATCCTACAAATTTATTTCATTTATCATCAAAATTTCATCCATTTCGAACATCATTTGTATTAATAGATTCCCAAAAACAGTATGATTTTAAAAATTCCCAATGAAGGATAATACGGTTTCGAAAAAGGTCTGCAAAAAAATGTTTTAGGTTTAATTATCATACCTTATATATAATTAAACAAAATCTAAAAATGTGGGTGCCACAGGATTTGAACCTAGACCTCAGTACTCCCACTCCACTGCGTTACATATTGAGCTACGTAACCACTGATTGCTCTTTGACATTAACACTTACAATACATATGCTATTGCACCATTTAACTTAACAAACAGAAAAACAAATCATAAAAAATGGCGGGAAATTCGCAAAACTAGTACTTCATTACAGTGTTACCAAGTTAAAATATATATAGGATAAAGTTACCTTATCGCTGTCAGTAAAATTAAGAGTTTTTACAAGTAATTTGTTCAATCTATATCTTAAAACAGATTTAAACGCCGCATTATAATCAGATGTAAAGAAATAACCAGAACGTCTAGGGAGTGTTATAATATTTTTTTTTCACAACTTAATTTTTGCAGAAAATTTTGTCAAAATTTTATTACTTTATCAAAAATTCCAAAATTTTATTTCTTTAGAAAATTTTTTCAACATTTTATTTCTATAGAAAATTTGGGTTTTTTTATTTAAATTTAATTTATATGGAAAATTTTGTCAATATATTATTTATTTAGAACATTATGCCGAAAGTTTATTTCTAAGAAAAAATTGTTTTAAATTTTATTTCTTTCTTAAATATTTCATTTAAATACAGAATGATAAAATGCTTTTATATAAATAAATGCTTTTATTTATATTTCAATATTTCATTTAAATAATGAATGTTAAAATGATTTTATACAGAAAAGAAAGCTTTGTTTATATCTAAAATTTTATTGTCATAATTGTGTTTCTATAAAAAGATGTTGTTTAATAAAATTTTAAATTTTGTTTGTACTTCACTTATACATACAATTTTGTCAACATTTGACTTATTTCGAAAATTTGCCAACATTTGTTTTTCTTTAGAAATTAGAAAATTTTGTTTCTTTAGAGAAAAGTGTACCAAATTTTTGTTCCTATGAAAAATGCTTTTATTAAATTGTAAATCTATTTTGTTTCTACGTTAGTTTCTTAAGAACATTTTGTCAAATTTTGTTTCTATTAACTATTTTTCAAAAATTCGTTTCTACAAATTATGTGGTCAAATTTTGCTTTATGCAAAAGTTCTCCGTCAGTCAGGTGTCCTGGGAAGAATTTCCAATAGTTTGATCAAGACGGAAATGTATATATCAGAAAAACTATTTAATACAGTTTTTCTGATAGATAAATTTCGTCACAACTTTTACCCAGAAGTTTCATAAACATTTTAAAGATTTTGTCCAGCAATATAAAAGATTGAAGCGAAATATTAACACCTGTGTGTTTAAATTTATGTTTCGTCAACTTTGTTCCGATGCTTAAATTTCTGTTTGCCTCAGTTATAATATTGTTACGTTTTTATATTTAGGCGTTTTTAATTACCCGACAATTAAAACACAGTTCTTTTAAATAACGACAATCTACAATTTATTTACTATGACTTCACACTTTACAATTCGTTCACACTGAAGTTATTCGTTTGACGCTTTAATTAAGACTGACTCGTTAGCAGCATGCGAGCGCTCTTATATATGACGGTGTGGCAATACGAGAACATTCTGGTAGCACTACAATATTCTGGCAACGCCAGAACATTCTTAGACAATGCTAGAAGGATCTACGACCATTAAGTCATTCATCTGGTGGCTGCTAAACACATACACACTCACATAGATATACGCTCGCATTACTACAAGAACAAAAACAATGACAATATACAATGAGATGAAATGAGAATGCAAAATAACAAAGCAAAGGGGTTGTTATCAAAGAGAGTGAGAACTTACATGAAAATAAGCAAACAAAAGAACATAAAAGAAATTCAGGAAAGTGCTAGAAAATGAATAGATGATTCCAACAAGTTATAACGAAATTTTATCGTTACAATTTGAAATTTAAATTAAAGGAAACTAATTTAAATAAACTTAAATCTATAATTATCAAATTCGTAACACTGCCTCCCGCTTAAGCCTGTTCGTCCCGAACAGGCACAGAACCTGTTCCGTAAGGAGCCAATCGTTCCAGATGTACAACTTTCATCTTTGATCTAGGGCTGTCGTCCTTCTGAATCCGGTATACAACATCATTGATCTTCTTGATGACTTTGTATGGGCCTTCCCACTGTGTTTGCAGTTTGGGACACAGTCCTTTCTTTCGTTGCGGGTTAAATAGCAGAACCAATTCTTCTTCTTGGAAGCCCTCAGTATTTACAGCACGATCGTATCTCGCCTTCATTCTGTTGCTGACCATTTTTATTTTGTTGCGCACTGATTCGTGAACTTCTCCGAAAGTGTTTGGGATGTCGTTTCTGTTTTCTTCCATGGCGAGCTCATAAGGTTTAGCGCCGAATATCAGATCTCCAGGCAACTTCAACTCAGTTCCGAATAGAACATTGGCCGGTGTTCGAGAGGTGGAATCATGAATGGCAGATCTATAGGACAGCAAAAACTTTGGTATATGCTCGTCCCAGTCCCTCTGGCCGTTGTCCACCACTTTTCGAAGATGTTCCTCCAGAGTGCGATTAAACCTTTCTACCATGCCATCGGATTGCGGATGTAATGGTGTAGTCCTCGTTTTCTTGATACCAAGGGATTCACACATCTCTTTGAATATGGCCGATTCAAAATTTCTTCCCTGGTCTGAGTGAATCTCGGACGGCACACCGTAGCGACATATCCAGTTTTTGTTGACAACATCCACAATCGTTTTTGCTTCTTGGTTTGGAATTGCATACACCTCCGGCCATTTGCTGAAGTAATCCATGACCACAAGGACATAACGGTTTCCAGAATCACTTACTGGGAAAGGGCCTGCCACGTCCATTGCTATTCTTTCAAACGGGGCTCCTGGTCTATATTCTTGCATAGGACCTCGACTTTTCCTTGTTGGACCTTTCGCCTTCATGCACTTCTCGCAATTGGCTACCCATTCAGCAATTGATTTCTGGCATCCAACCCAGTAGAATCGTTGCTTCACTTTCTCGGCGGTTTTGGTTATTCCCAGATGACCTCCACTGGGACCATTATGGAACTCCGCCAAAACATCTCTTATTTTGGAATCTGGAACGATGATCAAATTTCGGCTGCTCTTGCCATCTTCGCTTTCCCATTTACGTTGCAGGGATCCATTGACTAGAACTAAACTATCCCATTGAGCCCAGTATGATTTCATAAGTGGACTTTCGGCTGCGATGTCTTTCTTACTGGGCTTCTTGTTCTCTTCCTTTGCCGAAATAATTTTGTTCAAAATGGGATCTTTACGCTGTTCTGTTGGCCAGTCCACTCCAGATTCGACGTGTAACAGCCGAATATCAACAATCTCCTCCTTGTGTTCAGCCTTCGAGCAGTGCTTGCATTCTATACTGCAAGGTCGACGTGACAAAGCGTCAGCGTTACCGTGTTTTCCACCTTTTCTATGCTCGACACTGAAATCATAGCTTTGGAGCCTCTCGATCCAACGTGCCAGTTGAGCTTCCGGATTCTTGAATTGGAGCAACCATCGTAGAGCTGAGTGATCAGTCCTGAGCAAGAAGTGTTGTCCATACAAATATTTATGATAATGTTTTACACTCTCTATGACGGCTAGCAGCTCTCGTCGCGTTACACAGTAGTTCTTTTCGGGCTTGGACAACGTTCGGCTGAAATATCCGATGACCTTCTCCTTGCCGTCTATCTGTTGGGATAGCACACCTCCAATACCATGCGCGCTAGCATCTGTATCCAAAACAAATTTTTCGCCCGGAATAGGATACGCTAGAACAGGAGCTGAACATAAAAGTTCTTTTAAATGTTGGAATGAATCCTCCTGTTCGTCGCTCCACTGGAACTTCTGACCTTTTTGCGTCAATTTGTGGAGACTAGCGGCGATGCTGGCGAAGTTTGGGACGAATCGTCGGTAATATGTACATAACCCAAGGAAACTTCTTAATTCGTGGAGATTTCGGGGTCGTGGCCAATCTCTGACAGCTTGGATTTTGTCTTCATCGGTGGATATGCCCTCTGCAGTCACATGATGACCCAGGTATTTAACTTCCCGCTGGAAAAGGGAGCATTTCTTTGCGTTAAGGCGTAGACCAGCGGCTGACAATTGCTGGATAACGTCTTTCAAGTTCTTAAGGTGCTCGTCAAATGTTTTGCCCATCACTATGATGTCATCCAAGTATATCAAGCACGATTTCCAGTGCAACCCCTTCAGTACCCGCTCCATCAATCTTTCGAAGGTAGCCGGAGCGTTGCAGAGCCCGAACGGCATTACATTGAATTGCCAGAGACCGCCATTAACGCCAAAAGCCGTCTTTTCCTTGTCTTTCTCGGCGATCTCTACTTGCCAATATCCACTCTGCAAATCAAGCGTAGAAAACCATGTTGTTCCGGCTAGTGTGTCCAACGTGTCATCAATGCGTGGAAGCGGATAACTGTCCTTTTTGGTGACATCATTCAGTTTTCTGTAGTCCACGCAGAATCGGGTACTTCCATCTTTCTTTTTGACCAGCACAACTGGGGAACACCAAGGACTTGATGATGGCTCGATCACTCCACTCTCCGCCATTTCCTTTATGAGCTTTTGAACTTCGTCTCTTTTTGCCAGGGGAACACTTCGTGGTGCCTGTTTTATGGGCCTTTCTTCTGCGGTTTTAATTTCATGTTTCACTACAGATGTTCTTCCTTGATTTCCCTTTTCAGAAGCAAAAGCACAGGCGTTTTTCCACAACAATTGCTTGGCTTTATTTCTCTCTGACGGCGATAGATGACGTGTCCACGCCTCGACATACGCTTCTAGATGTTTTCTCACTGCTCCATGTGTCTTTGATGAGTTGCCTTCCAAATTGACTATTGCCTCGGCTGGTGTACATTTGCCAATGTCAGAAAATTTTACAATTTGCTCGTGATTGTCAGACAAGTTCAAGACACGAACTGGTATTAGTCTCTCTTCGTTCGTTGTTACCACGGCATTTGCTATCAAGATGTTGTTGCTTTTGTTTTCTGCTGGTTCAACAACCCACAATTGGCCGACTTCACAATCTCCATTCATAGAAACCCATATAATTGCTTCGGTATTCGGTGGTATAGACTCTGACTGGCTCGTTGTCAAACGTCTGACAGGTGTATTCCCGTCGTATCCCACGTTTACCGTTATTTCGGCATCGCACCATGTCATTACACGACGCTTCATATCCAAATTGAGACCAAAAGCAATCATGAAATCCGCTCCAATTATAACTTCGTCTACTATATCGGCCACAATGAAATCATAAGTAACGGATTTGTTAGCAATAGTTAATTTTACGGTGACCTTTCCATATACGGTTGCGGGTTCCCCTGTAGCCGTGCGTAGCTTGACTCCAATCAGTGGTGTAACTTTTCCTTTTACTAAATCAGATCTAATGATAGACTTTGATGCACCAGTATCCAACGTCAAAGTACGCTTGTCGCCATTAATAACACCCGCAATAGTTAAATTGCTATTTTTCTGTTGAACTATTGCTATGGAGATGGTGGGGCCATCGTCTGTGGGAGCCAGCTCTTGCCCCGCTGAACTAGCTCGATTTAGTTTAAAGGTGACTCACTTGACTGTGGGGTCACCTTCTTATGGTTATTGTTTAATGGAGATGGTGATGTGGATCTTGACCGTTTGCGTCGTG
>NW_027445733.1:0-10000 GCF_050003625.1 Haematobia irritans
ATTTTATTGCTTCAGAAAATTTTCTCAAAACTTTATTTATTAAAAAAAAATCAAAATCAAAAAAATCAAAATATAGAAAGTTTTGTCGAAATTTCTTTCTTTATAACATTTTACCAATTTTTTTAAGAAATGATTGTTTTAAAATGTTTTTTAATATAAAATTTTTCCTCCATGTACGTCAAAATTTTTATAGAAATTAGTTTTCGTCTTTAGAAAATTTTGTGATTTTTTCACTAACTTTTGTTGTTTTCTTGTAGACATTTTTAGAAATTTAATCTCATTATAATTTTCCAAAGAACATTTTGTCATATATTTTCTAAAGAAAATTTTATTTTCAAATTGTGTTTCTATAAAGTTTCTTCTTAAACAATATATGTATTTCTATATTAAATTGTTTTAAAAATGTTCTTTGAAAATTTTGTCTAAGCCTTGTGAAAATTCTTGTTGAAATGGTTATTTCTATCGGAAAATTTGCTTCTACTGAAACTTTTTCAAATTTGTCCTTCTACAGATTTTTTTTTTCAAAATCTTTTGTAGCAGAAATTCTTGTTAAAAATGTTATTTCTATAAATAATTTTGTTAATAGTTTGTTTCTAAAGAAATTCCTGTTACCAAATGTTCGTGTAAAAAAATTATTTCTACAGAAATTGTTATTATAAACTTTATTTCTAGCAGAAAATTTTGTGAACATTTTGCTTCTACAAAATTTTTTTTACAGGTTTGTTTTTGTTTTTAAATGTTATTTCTATAATTGTTTTTCATAACAAATTTTAATTTGAGAGAAGTTTTGTTTCTATAGAAACTTTCTACATTAACAACATTAATTTTTCCTAAAATGTACTTAAGAAATAAAGTTTAAACAAAATTTTCTAAAGAAATAAAATTTTGAAAAGTTTTCCAAAGAAATAAAAATTTGAAAATTTTTTCAAAGAAATAAAGTTTTGAAAAAATTTTCTGAAGAAAAAAAAATTTGACAGTTTTCTAAAAAAATAAAATTTTGACAAAATTTTCTGCAGAAATTAAATTTTGAAAAAAAATATAAATTGTACCTGATACTTTTCCTAGACGTTCTGGTCTTTTCTTTTAATATAATTATAATGCGGCATTTAGATCTGTTTAACGATATATATTGAACAAATGAATTCTAAAAACTCTTCATTTTGCCGACAGCGATAAGGTAACTTAATACTATATATATTTCACTTGGTAACACTGGAATGAGATACTAGTTTTGCGAAATTCCCGCCATTTGTAAATGATTTGTTTTTCTGTTTGTTATGTTAATTGGTGCAAATATACCATATGTATTGTAAGTGGTAATGTCATAGAGCCATCAGCGCTTGCGTAGCTCAGCATGTAGCGCTGTGAAGTGGGGGTCCTGAGGTCCAGGTTCAAATCCTGTAGCACCTAGATTTTTGGATTTTGTTTTATTATATATAAGGAATGATAGTTAAACCTAAAACATATTTTTGCAGACATTTTTCAAATTTTTATCCTTTATTGGGCATTTTTAAAATCATACTATGTTTTTGAGATTCTATTAATAAAAATGATGTTAGAAATTTATTGATTACTAACTTTGTTAGTAAATGAAATATATTTCGAGAATTTAGACAACATTTTCTAACGAAATAAAGGATTGATAACATTTTAAATATTACACAGAAAAAATATAGTCGTCAACATATAAAAAAAAAACAGACGGCGAGTATTTTACGGCAGAGAACGATATAAATTATTGTACTTTCTAAAAGAGGATAATTTTTTCTATACCTTAGTTAGACGATTTGACTTAACAATGGACTTTTATACCTTTTATTATTCATAGAACAAAATTTTGAAAAATTTTAGACAAAAACACAAAATTGTCTAAAAAAGTTTTTTTTTTATAAAAGCAAAATCTTCTATAAGAACAAAATTTTATATTGGAGAGCATTTTGTATATTTACAATTCAATAATAGAGATTGTAAAACCAAAATTTTTCATAATTTTCTACAAAGACAACACTTTGGCAAACTTTTGTATAGAAACAAAGTTTTTTAATTTTTTTATAAAGTTCGTAAACAATTTTTTTCAATACAAAAGTTTGTCAAATTTCTTTATAGAAACTTTTGTCAAAGTTGTCTTTTTATAGAAAATTTTTAAAATTTTTAGTTTTGCAGAAGATTTTTGCCAAAATTTTGTTTCTGTTGAAAATTTTGTCAATTATTTTTTATAGAACATTTTGTCATAATTTTATTTCTGTATAAAATTTTGTTAAAATTTTACTTACATAAAATATTTAGTCAAAATTTTGATTCTATAGGAAATTTTGTTATTATAGAAAGTTTTGTCAAAAGTATATTTCTGTAGAAGCTCTTTTTTCGTTTTTGCAAAACTTTATTTTTTGTTAAACATTGAATCTTTTTCAAAATTTATTAAACAAACAAAATTTTATACAAGAAAAAAAATTTTAAAAAAATGGTGAAATGTTTTAAAGAAAGAAAGAAAAAATCTAAAGAAACAACATGTGACAAAGTTTTGTTTTTTAAACAAATTTTTCATGGAACCACAATTTTGACCAAGTTGCCTATAGAAACCCAATTTTGATAAAATTGTCTACGAAAACAAAATTTTGATAAAATTGTCCATAGAAACACAATTTCCAGAATATTGAAACAAAAATCTGAAGAAACGACGAAGTTTTGACTAAGTTTTCTAAATAAGTTAAAAATTTTTAAAAAATAAAAATAAAATTGTGATTTATATTGAACAAAACAAAAAATTTTGACATAATTTTCTAAAGAAAAAATGTTTTTTGTTTTGAAATTCTTTTTTATTTACAATCTATCCTAGGGAACTAAGCAAATTAGATAACAGTTTTATATAATATTATATACAACAATTACAGATGTTATGCAAATCCATCGAAATACATAACGTATAACAAAAAAAAAAACACTTAGTGAGATTTGCTGTGTATTTTAAAACCACAGATTAATTTCTAAAAGGCAAGTCTAGTATATGGTAGCGCTTTAGTCTTCTTGTTTCATTGGATCTGGTTGACATGATCGCCTATTCTGTTAAGATAGTTTTCTGATTGTATATTGAACAAAACAAACAATTTTGACATAATTATGTAAAGAAATAAAATTTAGACAAATTTTTAAAAAAGAATTTCTATAAAACTTCAATTTTGACATACATGGTGGAAAAGTTTTATAAAAAAAAATGTCAAAATTTTCTATAAAAATCAAATCTTAATTTTATAAATAAAATTTCACAATTTTCTAAATAAATAAATATTTTGTGAAAAAAGATACATATTTGTAAAATAAGAATTTTTTACAAAATCTAAAATTTTTCAAAGAAATAAAATTTTGCAAAAATTTTGTAAAGAAATAAAACTTTCTACAGAAACAAAATTTTAAGAAAAATTTGTATTGAAGCAAAATTTTATATATAACTTTGGGATCCGTTTTATCGATGTGCTTTTTAATTTATGCTTTTACATTGTTTTTTACTCGGATTATATTTGTCTATTTATGAAAAAATAGTTATTTTATTATTTTTAAATCTCTAGGCCTACTATAAAAAACCTTTGCGAGGGAATCGAACTCAGAATTCACGAATCCAAAGAGTATATATCACCCACTGGGCTATACCACCAATCTCACAGCCAATATGTAAAACTGTTGTTCGTTGTTCTCACAATTAAGACTTTTTAAGCATTTTTCCAAATACGTATCACTCATAGAAAAAATCATGCACGGCGTGCTCATTTCAAAACGATTCGTTCATGAAAGTGAATCAACACACATGTGGTGTCAAACTGAGAACAGGCGGTGTCAATCTGACAACGATAAAATGACACCATGCGTTGTCAAAACAACAACCAGCGTTCATGATCTGACAACGCTATGGTTACGACTTTATAAACAAAATTAAAAAAAGATTTCTGCTGGCGTGACTCGAACCTGTGTTTCCTCCACCATGCGTTAACAGTCGCCTTAGCACATTGTACCACCGAGGGAGTTACCATAATAACATCTAACGATTATTTTAAGACTTGTCATGGCCAAAGAAAAACGAATGACGTTCATGAAATTGTGAACGCCCGTGGACGAAATAGTGAACATTCCGTTTTGATTTTTTTGTGAACGTTTCCGTTTCATTTTGTCACCGTCCGTTCACGACTACGGAACGTAATTTTTTCTATTAGTGTAGTTAATGCAAGAGAATATTATAACTGAAGCAAACAGAAATTTAAGCATCGGAACAAAGTTGACGAAACATAGATTTAAACACACAGGTGTTAATATTTCGCTTCAATCTTTTATATTGCTGGACAAAATCTTTAAAATTTTTATGAAACTTCTGGGTAAAAGTTGTGACGAAATTTATCTATCAGAAAAACTGTATTAAATAGTTTTTCTGATATATACATTTCCGTCTTGATCAAACTATTGGAAATTCTTACCACGACACCTGACTGACGGAGAACTTTTGCATAAAGCAAAATTTGACCACATAATTTGTAGAAACGAATTTTTGAAAAATAGTTAATAGAAACAAAATTTGACAAAATGTTCTTAAGAAACTAACGTAGAAACAAAATAGATTTACAATTTAATAAAAGCATTTTTCATAGGAACAAATATTTTGATACACTTTTCTCTAAAGAAACAAAATTATCTAAAGAAAAAAATGTTGGCAAATTTTCGAAATAAGTCAAATGTGGACAAAATTGTATGTATAAGTGAAGTACAAACAAAATTTAAAATTTTATTAAACAACATCTTTTTATAGAAACACAATTATGACAATAAAATTTTAGATATAAACAAAGCTTTCTTTTCTGTATAAAAGCATTTTAACATTCTTTATTTAAATGAAATATTGAAATATAAATAAAAGCATTTATTTATATAAAAGCATTTTATCATTCTGTATTTAAATGAAATATTTAAGAAAGAAATAAAATTTAGAACAATTTTTTCTTAGAAATAAACTTTCGGCATAATGTTCCAAATAAATAATATATTGACAAAATTTTTCATATAAATTAAATTTAAATAAAAAAACCCAAATTTTCTATAGAAATAAAATGTTGAAAACATTTTCTAAAGAAATAAAATTTTGAAATTTTTGATAAAGTAATAAAATTTTGACAAAATTTTCTGCAAAAATTAAGTTGTGAAAAAAATATTATAACACTTTCCCTAGACGTTCTGGTTATTTCTTTACATCTGATTATAATGCGGCGTTTAAATCTGTTTTAAGATATAGATTGAACAAATTACTTGTAAAAACTCTTAATTTTACTGACAGCGATAAGGTAACTTTATCCTATATATATTTTAACTTGGTAACACTGTAATGAAGTACTAGTTTTGCGAATTTCCCGCCATTTTTTATGATTTGTTTTTCTGTTTGTTAAGTTAAATGGTGCAATAGCATATGTATTGTAAGTATTAATGTCAAGAAGCAATCAGTGGTTACGTAGCTTAATATGTAGCGCAGTGGAGTGGGAGTACTGAGGTCTAGGTTCAAATCCTGTGGCACCCACATTTTTAGATTTTGTTTAATTATATATAAGGTATGATAATAAACCTAAAACATTTTTTGCACACCTTTTTCGAAACCGTATTATCCTTCATTGGGAATTTTTAAAATCATACTGTTTTTGGGAATCAATTAATACAAATGATGTTCGAAATGGATGAAATTTTGATGATAAATGAAATAAATTTGTAGGATTGAGACAACATTTTCTAAAGCAATAAAGGATTGATAAAATTTTCAATATTTCATTGAAAAACTATTGTCGTAAAACAGAGAATGATATAAATTGTTGTATTGTCTAAAAGTCGATAATCTTTATAATACGATTTGACTTAGTAATGGAATTTTGTACCAGTTATTGAATCGATGTTAACTTGTCCAAAAAAATTTGAAACCTTCTGTTTTAACACATTTTTGACAAAATATTCAATAGAACAAAATTTTTTATAGAAACAAAATTTTGTAAAAAAAATCTATTAAAAGGGAACTGTGACAAAATGGGAAGAAAAATAAAAAAAAATTAAAAAACAAAATTGTCCAAAAAAAAATTTGTTATAAAACCAAAATTTTATATTGGAGAACATTTTGTATATTTTCAATTCCATAAAAAGTTTTAAACCAACATTTTAACATTACTACAAAAACAACATTTTGGTAAACTTTTGTATAGAAACAAGGTTTTTGTTCTAAATTTTAGTTTTATAAAGTTCGTATTTTTTGTTTTCAATATAAAAAATTTGTCAAATTTCTTTATAGAAACTTTTGTCATAGTTGTCTTTTTATAGAAAGTTTTGTAATGTTTTTGGTTTTGCAAAGGATTTTTGTCCAAATGCTGCTTCAGTAGAAACTTTTGTCGAAATTTTATTTTGTAAAAATTTTATGTCCAAAAAATATTTAGTCAAAATGTTGTTTCAATAGGAAATTTTGTCAAAATTGTGTTTTTATAGAAATATTTGTCAAAAGTATGTTTATGTAGAAACTCTTTTTTTCTTTTTTCGTTTTTGAAAAACATTGTTTCTTGTTAAACATTAAAAACAAAACAGATTTAAATTCTTTTGTCAAAAATTTGTTGCTATAAAAAACTTTGTCACATTTGATTTATATAGACTTTTTTCTGTAGAACATCTTGTCAACATTTAATTTCATTAAAAAATGTTGTCAACATTTTTTTTTCTGTAGAAATTTTTTTTCAGTTTTTTTAAGAAAACTTATCAAAAAATTTCTAATTTCTACTTTTCCCCCTTTTTTATCATACATTTACTGTATGTTTAAAATAAACAATAAATAAATAAATAAATTTCGAAAATTTTTTTCTTTTGATTAAGCTACTCGTGTAGCTTAAATCACAATAACAATAATGATTGCTCATATTTTTTATACCCTCCACCATAGGATGGGGGTATATTAACGTTGTCATTCCGTTTGTAACACATCGAAATATTGCTCTAAGACCCCATAAAGTATATATATTCTGGGTCGTGGTGAAATTCTGAGTCGATCTAAGCATGTCCGTCCGTCCGTCCGTCTGTCCGTCTGTCCGTCCGTCCGTCTGTCCGTCTGTCCGGCTGTCCGTCCGTCTGTGGAAATCACGCTAACTTCCGAACGAAACAAGCTATCGACTTGAAACTTGGCACAAGTAGTTGTTATTGATGTAGGTCGGATGGTATTGAAAATGGGCCATATCGGACCACGTTTACGTATAGCCCCCATATAAACCGATCCCCAAATTTGGCTTGGGGAGCCTCCCAGAGCAGCAAAATTAATCCGATCCGGTTGAAATTTGGTACGTGGTCTAAGTATACGGTCTCTAACAACCATGCAAAAATTGGTCCATATCGGTCCATAATTATATATAGCCCCCATATAAACCGATCCCCAGATTTGACCTCCGGAGCCTCTTGGAGGGGCAAAATTCATCCGATCCGATTGAAATTTGGTACCTGATGTTAGTATATGGTCTCTAACAACCATGCAAAAATTGGTCCATATCGGTCCATAATTATATATAGCCCCCATATAAACCGATCCCCAGATTTGATCACCGGAGCCTCTTGGAGGAGCAAAATTCATCCGATCCGGTTGAAATTTAGTACGTGGTCTTAGTATACGGTTTTTAACAACCATGCAAAAATTGGTCCATATCGGTCCATAATTATATATAGCCCCTATATAAACCGATCCCCAGATTTGACCTCCGGAGCCTCTTGGAGGGGCAAAATTCATCCGATCCGGTTGAAATTTGGTACCTGAAGTTAGTTTACGGCCTCTAATAACCATGCAAAAATTGGTCCATATCGGTCCATAATTGTATATAGCCCCCATATAAACCGATCCCCAGATTTGACCTCCGGAGCCTCTTGGAAGAGCAAAATTCATCCGATCCAGTTGAAATTTGGTACATGGTGTTAGTATATGGTCTCTACCAACCATGCAAAAATTGGTCCATATCGGTCCATTAAGATATATATTTCCCATATAAACCGTCCCCAGATTTGACGTCCGGAACCTCTTGGAGGAGCAAAAGTCATCCGATACGGTTGAAATTTGGTACATTTTGTCAATATATGGCCTCTAACAGCCATGTAAAAATTGGTCCATATCGGTCTTTAGTTATATATATCCGATGACTTATTACACAAAAATTGGTCCATATCGCCAAAAATAATCTACCAAAACTTTATTTCCATAGAAAATTTTGTAGAAAGTTTTGTCAAAATTTCATTTCTATAGAAAGTTTTGTCAAAAGTTTATTTCTATACAAATGTTTGTCAAAATTTTATTTCCATAGAAAATTTTGTCAAAATTTTATTTCTATAGAAAATTTTGTAATCTACCAAAACTTTATTTCCATAGAAAATTTTGTCAAATTTTATTACTATAGAAAGTTTTGTTAAAATTTCATTTCTATAGAAAGTTTTGTCAAAAGTTTATTCTATAGAAATGTTTGTCAAAATTTTCTTTCTATAGAAAATTTTGTAAAAAATTTATTTCTGTAGAAAATTTTGTCAACATTTTATTTCTATACTAAGTTTTGTCAAAATTTCATTTCTATACAAAATTTTGTCAACATTTTATTTCTATAGAAATTTTTGTCAAAATTGTATTGCTATAGAAAATTTTGTCATTTTACTTCCAAAGAAAATTTTGTCAACATTTTATTTCTATAGAAAATTTTGTCAAGTTTTTATTTCTATAGAAAATTTTGTCAAATTTTTATTTCTATAGAAAATTTTGTCAAAATTTTATTTCTATAGAAAATTTTGTCAAGGTTTCATTCCTATAGAAAATTTTGTCAAAATTTTATTTCTATAGAAAATTTTGTCAAACTAGATTATATACGTATTTAATCGGCCTTTTTTTGTTTAATATATACCCCGTATGGGCTAACTTACAATTTAGAAGACAGTGTTAAAAAGTTTTACGATACCTTGCCATCGGCAAGTGTAATTCGATTGTGGATGACAGCCTTTAGTAGAAGTTCCTACGCAATCCATGGTGGAGGGTACATAAGATTCGGCCTGGCCAAACTTACGGCCGTATATACTTGTTTTATATTAACTTTGTCATTCCGTTTGTAACACATCGAAATATTGCTCTAAGACCCCACAAAGTATATATATTCTGGGTCCTGGTGAAATTCTGAATCGATCTAGCTATGTCCGTCCGTCTGTGGAAATCACGCTAACTTCCGAACCAAACAAGCAATCGACTTGAAACTTGGCACAAGTAGTTATTAGTGACGTAGGGCGGATGGTATTGAAAATGGGCCATACCGGACCACGTTTACGTATAGCCCCCATATAAACCGATCCCCAAATTTAACCTCCGGAGCCTCTTGGTGGAGCAAATTTCAACCGATCCGGTTGAAATTTGGTACCTGGTTTTAGTATATGGTCTCTAATAACCATGCAAAAATTGGTCCATATCGGTCCATAATTATATATAGCCCCATATAAACCGATCCCCAGATTTGACCTCCGAAGCCACTTGGAGGAGCAAAATTCATCCGATTCGGCTGAAATTTGGTACGTGTTGTTAGTATATGATCTCTAACAACCACGCAAAAATATGGTCTCTAACAACCATGCTAAAATTGGTCCATATCGGTCAATAATTATGTATAGCCCCCATATAAACTGGGATCACGGTTGCCACTAGGAACAAAAATAATCTACCAAAATTTGGAGAAAGTTCTAAAAAAAATATCTTCTATAGAACATTTAGTTCCATTTCTATAGAAAATTTTGCCAAAATTTGATTTCTAAAAAAATTTTACCGAAATTTGATTTCTAAAGAAAGTTTTACCAAAATTTGATTTCTATAGAAAATTTTGCCAAAATTTGGTTTCTATAGAAAATTTTGCCAAAATTTTATTTCTATAGAAAATTTTGGCATAATTTTATTTCTGTAAAAAAATTTTGCTAAAATGTTATTTCTGTGGAAAATTTTGCCAAA
>NW_027445734.1:0-2000 GCF_050003625.1 Haematobia irritans
AACAAGGGAGATGTCCCAACCTTTGTCACTAAAAACAGGCAAGAGGTCTTGGACATCACCTTGGCCTCGCAAGAACTGAATGAAATGATATCTGAGTGGCATGTTTTAAGTGAACACAGCTTCTCAGATCATCGCTACATCAGTTTCAAATTTGATGTTCATACCACCAAGACCATATTTCCGCCAAATGCAAGGAAAGCTGACTGGAATAGGTATAGGGAATCGTTCAATATGATGATACCGGAAATACCAGAGACAAATATGAGAAATGTGCAAGATATCGAATACACAGTGGAGCGGATTACTAAGGCCTTCAACATCTCACTGAAAGCTGTATGCCCTAGAGGAAAGCCAAGGGGGAAACATCGACCACCATGGTGGTCTACGGAATTAAGTAATATGAGGAAATCCTGCAGGAAGCTCTTTAACAAGGCAAAGTCCACCAGAGCTTCTGAGGACTGGGACGCTTACAAGAAGATTCTGAGAGGATACAAGCGAGAACTGAGAAAGGCTCAGCATAACTCTTGGAATGCTTACTGCAGCAGTATTGAGAATACGTCCGAGGCTTCCAGACTACGGAAGGTTCTAGCATCCACCAACTCCGCTCCAGGTTTCATTAAAACATCGGAGGGCAATTGGACAACGTCCAGTGAGGAGACGCTGGAGGTACTATTGGACACACATTTTCCTGGAAATCAGACGGTTGAACCATGTACTGGCGGTGCCACAGTTGCTCAGCGGTCGTTTCCTGTCGAGGAAATTGTATCGGAAACTAGAATAAGATGGGCGCTAAATAGCTTTGGACCATTCAAATCCCCTGGACCTGATGGAATTACTCCGGCGGAGTTACAAGCTGTAACTGACAAAATTATCCCCTGGTTGTCGGTGATATATAAAGGATGTATCAACTTATCATATATCCCAGGAAAGTGGAGGGAAACAAAAGTCGTCTTCATACCTAAAGCGGGAAAAGCCTCTCACTCGAGGGCGAAGGATTTCCGACCAATCAGCTTATCCTCATTCCTACTTAAGACTCTGGAGAGGATGGTAGATATTTATCTTAGAACTAGCATCGATTCAAGTTTGTTCTCGAAACGACAGCATGCATACTCGAAGGGCAGGTCTACTGAGACCGCACTACATGAACTAGTCAGCTTTATTGAAAGCTCACTATCTGTCAAAGAATACACAATCGTGGCGTTTCTAGACATCGAAGGGGCGTTCAATAATGTCCATCCGAGCTCGATATTAAATGGACTGACAACTCTGAATGTTGATCCATGTATACTCAGGCTGTTAGACGAACTGCTAATGAAGAGACGTATTTCAGCCACACTGGGACAAGCAAACATACAAAAGTATGTGAACAGAGGCACTCCCCAAGGAGGAGTTCTATCACCTCTTCTTTGGAATGTTGCTATAAATAGCCTTCTGGTTACTCTAGAAAAAGAAAGGATAAAAGTGGTGGCATACGCAGATGATGTAGCTCTGGCAGTCAGGGGAAAATTCCCATCCACAATCAGAGATATTATTCAGAGGGCCCTCCGGATGACTGAAAAATGGGCGAAAGACAATGGTCTTGGGGTAAATCCCGCAAAGACAGAATTAGTCATGTACTGCAAAGATCGCAAAACTCCCACGGTTAGGCCTATTTCCTTAGGGGGTATTGAAATTCCCTTTGGTGATTGTGCAAAATACCTTGGCGTTATTTTGGACAGGAAGCTGAACTTTAAGCTTAATATTGAAGAAAGGGCGAGGAAGGCAACTGTAGCTTTGTACTCGTGCAAAAAGGCAATAGGAAAAAAGTGGGGACTAAAACCAAAAATTGTGCATTGGCTATACACGGCAGTGGTTAGACCTATAATGCTATATGGTGTTGTAGTCTGGTGGCCGGCACTTCAGAAACCGACTGGTTTAGATAAAGTTCAGCGTATGGCGTGTTTGTGTATTTCAGGCGCATTCAGCAAGACAGGAACAAATTCCCTTAATGTCATGCTGCA
>NW_027445735.1:0-10000 GCF_050003625.1 Haematobia irritans
TCTGGCTTTAAATCTAGGACCAATAAAATTTAAATTAGAATACAGATTTCACGTACAAACAAACTCCAGTTTAAAAATCCAAAATATAACGGATACTTCAAAGTAAACAATGTTTTCTAAATGCTAAAAAAAACTTTAAATCAAAGATGTTAAACCCTCAAAATAAGTCTTAGCCTATATTTGAAGCGTTTTTATCTTAAATCTAAAGTTTCAGTTAATTTAAGGACAATTTCTTTAAATCAAAAATGTGTTTCTTTACTTTCAGGAAAATAAGCATTAGTTCGAAAATATGTGACTTTAACGGAGGGACGCAAATTTACAAAATTTGTGTCCTAAATTCAATGACAAAAAAAAAATAATAATTAACATTTCATCATTTAAAAGAAATTTTTCCTTAATATTTTGTAAATTTCGTATCCTAAAATTTGGGTTGAGTAATCTTTAATATCACGTAAAAATGTTGTTCAGTGTACATAATTTAATTTGGAAAAATGGTCCGCTGGTACGAATTTTGGCCCAATTGTGATAAAATGTTGGTCCAAACTAAAACTTCATTGTGGCAACGCTGTTGAGGAGTCTATAAATAATGTTGAACAGATATGAACCAATTTTTGAGCGGAATTAGAGAGCCAAATGTGAGATATGGGTGCCGGTTTATCTTGGAGATGTTTATAATTATGCACTGATATGGACCAATATTTGCTTGGTTGTTAGAGACCATATATTAACACAATGTGCACAATTTCAACTGAGATGAAATTTTGCTCCATATATGTTCGTCATATGTACAACTTCAACCGGATCGGAAGAAATTTGAACCTCCAGAAAGCTCTGGAAATCAATTGTCCGGAATAGAACTGTAGTCGAAAAACAAAAAAATCGGTGATAAAAGTGGTAATTTTTTCGATATTTCTGCGATTTTGAGAATGAAGATGAAAATTTTCCGAACTAATGTATTCAGCATGTTTATTGGCCGTGTCAAGAGCTACAACTTTGCTAAACACATCAAAAACGAATTCACAGCATTTTTGGAGATATGGCCATCCAAAAATTGCAAAAAAAGTGCCCAAAATCGAATTTGGCGACTAAATTTTAGAGGCTCATAAACGACGAACGGCAATCCATCTAGAAAAATCCAGAAATTACTTTTCTGCTCTCATCGAGTTCTTTCGGCTGGTATAAGTGATTTTTTAAAAGTAGAATTTTATACAGAATCAAACGGGTACTCATCTAGAATGACTTTTCTCCCATTTTGAGCAAAGGGCTTTCTTATTGTCTTACACGGTTTTACTCGATTATTGTTACTGAAAACTACACCCAAAAAAATTCACCATCGAGGAAAATGTAGGTGTATATTAGAAAAGTTTAACTGGAATACATTAAAAACTGCACCATTATACAACTTTTGACAAATTGAAGATAATTTAATATAAATAAAACATTTTTTCTGTTGTTCAATAAAATTTCATATTTTGGAGAAAAATTGAATTAAAGATTGGAAATACATATGTCTTTAGCACTATATGATGTTCTAGACAAGCACAACAAAAGTAAAATTTACACTGAAAAAAATATTCGTGAGGACAAAGATTTCATATCTTTAAAATACAACTGCAAATTTTGCTTAGTATAGAAGACGCATTTCTCTAATATTAAGTTTTTTTCCTTGTCCAAAAGTCGATAAACTTTTCAATGAAGTCGTATTGTCCTTATAATTAAGCGATTTGATTTAAAAATGGGTATCATAACATGAAAGAAAACATTTTTGGGCTAAGGTCAACTTAACTTAAATAATTCAGAAAAATTCTTTAAAATTACTGAAATTGTCTTTAAATATGTTGTCTTTTTGCATATTGACTACAAAGCAAAAACTCTTTCAAGAATAGGACATGATTTTCAACACTTTATTTTAAAGATGATTTTTACTTGAAACATTGCATAATTTCTACTGGAAGTGGAGTCTGAATTTGGAAAATAAAATTGTCGTTAACTCGTTTTTAAAGGACTTTGATATCATATAAAAAAAACCTGAAAAAAAACAAAAAATTAAAATTTGCTTCATAGAAGTAAGTACACAAAACCCAAATTTAAAAGAGAATTGTGTCTTAAGAGTATCCTTACTTGTATTCTTCGCTTCTTTGGCTCGGAATCAATACCAAAATTGTTAAAATAAAGACAAAATCTTTGGAACCGGGCATGCTTTTTTTGAGTGTACTCATTCGAGAAACTTATGAACTCAATTTCAGCAAAATTCACTCATTTTAGGAAAATATGAACTATGATATTTAGTAAAATTGTGTACATCATTTGTGTACAACTTTGTCGTTCTCATTTTTACTTCACGTCTTAAAGTAAGCGAAAAATAATTAAAACATTTTCTCACATTTAGCAATAAATATTGAACTAAAATTTTTTCTGGGCGTACGCAAACATAACTACCCAGCAAAAAGGCTTCTAAAATTTTACATGAGCTTGTCATAGAATGGAAGTACTATTTTGCGCTGCTGTAGAAGTTGTACTCTTGTAGTTCATTTGAATGAAAAACATCGAACACTTTTAACCGAAAAGATTAAATTAAATTAAGATTAAAAGATTAAATTATAAACTTTCTCTTAATAAAAATTTCATTATTTAAAAAAAAATTGGCCTTAATATTGTATAAAATACGCATCCCAAAATTGAGGTTGCGTAATCTTTAATATCACGTAAACATTTTTTTCAGTACGTTCACGTTAAGCGGCGTTCACGTTACCGCACTTTTAATGTGCATTATTTCGAAGCCGACGTTTAATATAAATTAAATAAGCATGAATCACCCTGTAGTTGGTGAATTTAAACTTCTTGTTAGTTTTTGCATTTGAAACTATTCTATAAATAGAACATATGATTGTATGTATGTATTGTGTGCTTTTCTTCCATTTTGAGCAAAGGGCTTTCTTATTGCCCTACACGACCTAAATCGATGATTGTTACTGAAAACTACACCCAGAAAAAAAATCCACCATGAAAGAAAATTTAGATATATATTAGAAAATTTTAACTAGAATATTTAAGCAAATGCAAAATTGTACAAATTAGTTAATATTTTTTTTTGTCAAATTGAAGATAATATATAAATATATTAAAAATAAAACATTAAACCGTTGTCTTTTTTATGTAAACATAACTACTCAGCAAACAGGTCTTCCAAACTTTATATGAGCTTGTCATAGGACGGAAGTACAGTGCACTCGCGGTAACGTGAACACCGCCTAACGTGAACGCTTTTCTTACGCTAACTATTCGGTAACGTGAACAAACTTTAAACCTCGATAACATGAACATTTTTTTTTTGTCATAAAGTGTTAGTCAACACTTAAAAATACATGAAATTTGACGTTAAATAAAAAAACTCATTAAAAAATATAAAATAATTCCTCTTTGATTCAAATTTTATTATAACTCTATGGGGAATTTTAATAAAGTTTATATTCTTTAAAATGGATTATTAAAGAAAAGTAATCGTACACTGAAAAAATATTGTCGTGAGGTCAAAGATTTCATGTCTTTAAAATACGAATGCAAATTTTGCTTAGCATAGAAGACGCATTTCTCTAATATAAAGTTTTTTTCCTTGTCCAAAAGTCGATAAACTTTTCTTTGAAGTCGTATTGTCCTTATAATTAAGTGATTTGACTTAAAAATGGGTATCATAACATGAAAGAAATAAATTTTGGGCTAAAGTCAATTTGACTTTAATAATTCATAAAAATTCTTTAAAATTAATGAAATTGTCTTCAAATTTGTTGTCTTTTTGCATCTTTACTACAAAGCAAAAAATCGTTTAAAAACAGGACGTGATTTTCAACACCTTATTTAAAATAAGACGTTTTTTACTTGCAACATAGTCTAATTTATACTGGAAGTCGAGTCTGAATTTGGAAAATAAAGTTGTCGTTAATTCGATTTTAAAGGACTTTGATAGCATACGAAGGAAAAAAGCTGAAAAAACGAAAAATTAAAATTTTCTTCCTAGAAGCAAGTACACAAAACCCAAATTTAAAAGAGAATTGTGTCTTAAAAGTATCTTTACTTGTATGCTCCGCTTCTTTGGCTCGGAATCAATACCAAAATTGTTAAAGTAAAGACAAAATCTTTAGAACCGGACATGCTTTTTTTTTGAGTGTACAAAATGGTGAGTTTAGCGGCTAAACTCGAACTTAATACCCACCTTAATGACGGCTTTGCAATGGGCAGGAGAGGCATTTGTGTACTAAAGCGACATGAATACTCTCAGACGCATACGTGAGAAAGCAGTATTTTATCTACTAGAGAAGAAAAAGCAGCAGAAAAAGATTACGTATAATGTATAATTTGATTTGTAATTTGTTTTCTTTTTTAATTTAACACTTATGGATTTTTGTGATTTTAATTTGATTTTTTCGGGAATTTTAATCATTAATTTATGTATATTTCTATATCCACTGATATTTTTCCGATCTCTTTTTTATTTATTTTTTATTAAATTAATAATTTAAGTTTTTAGTTTAGAACGTATAGAAGTCCTTAATATGGCTATTTTCTGTTCTGCAATTCAACGTTCGCTAACGTGAACTCTCTTGTTTTTAATTAGTTCACGTTACCGCGAGTCCACTGTACTCTATTGCGCTGCTACAGAAGTTGTACCCTGGTAGTTGATTTGAATGAAGAAATAAAAAAATTGTCTAATTTTTACAATTTTAAAAAAGTTTTTCGATCCCACTGAGCGACGAGCCTACGCGTCCGCCGCCACTATCCCACAAAGCCTTAACGCACTGAGCTACAAACACACTTAATACGATTGTGATATGTTCACATTACGTCATCAAAGCATAATATTGTTACGAATTTGATAATTATAGATATAAGTTTATTTAAATTAGTTTCCGTTAATTTAAAATTTAAAATTGTAACGATAAAATTTCGCTATCACTTGTTGGAATCATCTATTCATTTTCTAGTATTTTCCTGAATTTCTTTTATGTTCTTTTGTTTGCTTACCGAAATGTTAGTTCTTACTCTCTCATAGAATAACAACCCCTTTGCTTTGTTATTTTGCTTTCTCATTTCATCTCATTGTCTATTGTCATTGTTGTTGTAGTAATGCGAGCATATATCTATGTGAGTGTGTATGTGTTTGGCAGCCACCAGACGAATTACTTAATGGTCGTAGATCCTTCTAGCATTGTCTAAGAATGTTCTGGCGTTGCCAGAATATTGTAGTGCTACCAGAATGTTCTCGTATTGCCACACCGTCATATATAAAAGCGCTCGCATGCTGCTTGCGGGTGAGTCTTAATTAAAGCGTCAAACGAATAACTTCAGTGTGAACGAATTGTAAAGTGTGAAGTCATAGTAAATAAATTGTAGATTGTCGTTATTTAAAAGAACTGTGTTTTAATTGTCGGGTAATTAAAAACGCCTAAATATAAAAACGTAACAATTGGTGTCGGAAGTGAAATAACGAAAAAAAATCTACAATGAAGTTTAATGAGCTTCGAGTGGAAGACTTAAAAAAGGAATTGAGCAAACTGGAGCTGCCGACAACAGGCAATAAGGCCCAGCTTCAAAAGCGTCTACTGGAAGAGTTTGAACGGCGTAATATGGACATTGCGACGCATGAGTTTGATTATAAGGAAGACATTGATGAATCAATACTCGTCAATACAAGCACTGTAGAAACTCCATCTGTGGCTTCGAGTGTTGTGGATTACACATCAATGCTCAATGCTTTGAGCAAAATGATGGAAGAAAATTCTAGAAAAATGGAAGAAAATTCTAGAAAAATGGAAGAAAATTCTAGAAAATTGCTGAAAGAAAATGCCCTACAAATGGAAGCAAATTCTAGAAAAATGGAAGAAAATTCTAGAAAATTGGAAGAAAAATTCGACGAAAATTCTAGAATGGTCAACGAAAAATTACAACAAATTTCTGAAGGCATGGAGAAACGTGTGGACCATATAGAAAATCAAATTGTGGAATTGGATAAGAAAGTTCTTTCCGTGGATGAGAAAATTATGGTTCATGATGAGAAGTTTCTGCACATCGAGAAAAAAATGTCAGAGCTGGAAATTAAAGGTGGTCCAGTGCGCGTCATCGAGGGCTCAAAAATCAAAACTCCTGTTTTCGATGGCTCAACGTCATTTGATGTCTTCAAATTCCAATTCGAAATGGTTGCTTCTAGAAATTTGTGGAATGACGATGATAAAGCAATTGAACTTCTATTGGCATTAAAGGGCAATGCTGCTGATGTGATACAAAGCATTCCCGCTGCTTCTAGAAATAACTATAATGAAGTAATAGCGGCGCTTCAACGCAAGTATGGTGGAGAGCACAAGCAAGACATCTTTAGAATGGAATTAAGAGGTAGAGTCCAGAAATCAAACGAGACCCTACAAGACTTCGCAACAGAAGTTGAGCGGCTAGTGCTTTTGGTATACCCTGGAGAGAATCATCCTCTTATAGATCGTATCAAGATTGAGACTTTTGTGAATGGCATTCGAGATCCTGAGATAAAATGTGCAACATATGCCGCACAAAAAGCTACATTCACAGAAACAGTAACATTTGCACTTGTACAAGAGACTGCGAGATTGCTGGCACGGCCTCAAATTCACAAAGTACGCAGAGTAGAGACCGAGTGTGAAGAATCGAAATCGGTCATTGAATTGGTAAAAGAGGCTCTAAAGCAGATAATGCAAGAAATGAAGCAGCAAGCAAATAAATCTAGAATGAAATGCTATAACTGTGATAAGGCTGGACATCTTTCCCGGGAATGTAAAGCGTGGCGTAAAACGTCGGGGTCAATCTCGCCATCTCCATTAAACAATAATCAGAAGAAGGCGACCACAAAGCCAAGCGACTCAAATTCAAATTTTGCGGATAATAGAAAAGGTGGCAAACAAGTTATTGATCAAGCCTTGACACGACGGCATTGCAATGTAGAAAACAGACGCTACTCGAAGGCTGAACCAAAGGAGACAGTTGTAAATGTCAGGCAGTTACACATCGAATCTGGCACAGACTGGTCAACAGAGCAACGTAAAGATCCCATTCTGAGAAAAATTATTTCGGCAAAACAAGAAAATAAGAAACCCAGCAAGAAAGACATCGCAGCCGAAAGTCCACTTATGAAAGCATACTGGGCTCAATGGGATAGTTTAGTTCTAGTCAATGGATCCCTGCAACGTAAATGGGAAAGCGAAGATGGCAAGAGCAGCCGAAATTTGATCATCGTTCCAGATTCCAAAATAAGAGATGTTTTGGCGGAGTTCCATAATGGTCCCAGTGGAGGTCATCTGGGAATAACCAAAACCGCCGAGAAAGTGAAGCAACGATTCTACTGGGTTGGATGCCAGAAATCAATTGCTGAATGGGTAGCCAATTGCGAGAAGTGCATGAAGGCGAAAGGTCCAACAAGGAAAAGTCGAGGTCCTATGCAAGAATATAGACCAGGAGCCCCGTTTGAAAGAATAGAAATGGACGTGGCAGGCCCTTTCCCAGTAAGTGATTCTGGAAACCGTTATGTCCTTGTGGTCATGGATTACTTCAGCAAATGGCCGGAGGTGTATGCAATTCCAAACCAAGAAGCAAAAACGATTGTGGATGTTGTCAACAAAAACTGGATATGTCGCTACGGTGTGCCGTCCGAGATTCACTCAGACCAGGGAAGAAATTTTGAATCGGCCATATTCAAAGAGATGTGTGAATCCCTTGGTATCAAGAAAACGAGGACTACACCATTACATCCACAATCCGATGGCATGGTAGAAAGGTTTAATCGCACTCTGGAGGAACATCTTCGAAAAGTAGTGGACAACGGCCAGAGGGACTGGGACGAGCATATACCAAAGTTTTTGCTGTCGTATAGATCTGCCATTCATGATTCCACCTCTCGAACACCTGCCAATGTTCTATTCGGAACTGAGTTGAAGTTGCCTGGTGATCTGATATTCGGTGCTAAACCTAATGAGCTCGCCATGGAAGAAAACAGAAACGACATCCCAAACACTTTCGGTGAAGTTCACGAATCAGTGCGCAACAAAATAAAAATGGTCAGCAACAGAATGAAGGCGAGATACGATCGTGCTGTAAATACTGAAGGCTTCCAAGAAGAAGAATTGGTTCTGCTATTTAACCCGCAACGAAAGAAAGGATTGTGTCCTAAACTGCAAACACAGTGGGAAGGCCCATACAAAGTCATCAAGAAGATCAATGATGTTGTATACCGGATTCAGAAGGACGACAGCCCTAGATCAAAGATGAAAGTTGTACATCTGGAACGATTGGCTCCTTACGGAACAGGTTCTGTGCCTGTTCGGGACGAACAGGCTTAAGCGGGAGGCAGTGTTACGAATTTGATAATTATAGATATAAGTTTATTTAAATTAGTTTCCGTTAATTTAAAATTTAAAATTGTAACGATAAAATTTCGCTATCACTTGTTGGAATCATCTATTCATTTTCTAGTATTTTCCTGAATTTCTTTTATGTTCTTTTGTTTGCTTACCGAAATGTTAGTTCTTACTCTCTCATAGAATAACAACCCCTTTGCTTTGTTATTTTGCTTTCTCATTTCATCTCATTGTCTATTGTCATTGTTGTTGTAGTAATGCGAGCATATATCTATGTGAGTGTGTATGTGTTTGGCAGCCACCAGACGAATTACTTAATGGTCGTAGATCCTTCTAGCATTGTCTAAGAATGTTCTGGCGTTGCCAGAATATTGTAGTGCTACCAGAATGTTCTCGTATTGCCACACCGTCATATATAAAAGCGCTCGCATGCTGCTTGCGGGTGAGTCTTAATTAAAGCGTCAAACGAATAACTTCAGTGTGAACGAATTGTAAAGTGTGAAGTCATAGTAAATAAATTGTAGATTGTCGTTATTTAAAAGAACTGTGTTTTAATTGTCGGGTAATTAAAAACGCCTAAATATAAAAACGTAACAATATTCTAACTATTTCTTGAATAGTTTTTAATTATTATGAACAAATAAGTGAGTGAAGTAGAAAGTCGGGCGGGTCGATTCGCATTATCTTACCCTAAACCATCCCGACCCAATTAGTAAATTTAAGAATGTATTATTAGTATTATTAAAATAAATTTGGGATATAAACTTAACATTCGATGCTATTTTGGAGGTTTGGTTGGTACTGCAGAAGGTTAGATCTATTAATAAATGAGGAAATATACGGTTATTAGGGCCAAATTCTGCAAAACCGGCCGACAATTTTTGTTTGGGAGCTATATTTAAATCTAAACTAATTGCGATGACATTTTGCAGGTTTAGTTGATACCACAAACGATTGCGGGAGCTATTTGTAAATCTGAACCAATTTCAATGAAATTGAAAATTAAAATTGAATTAAACAACAGAAACGGAATTCTACAAACAACAAATACATGGGCGAACGGACTCAAAGGTCAGATCGACTCAGGAGGATATTCTGAGTCGATCGGTATATATTTTCAATATCTCTGGTAGGACAGATCAAAGTTATTATACCCTGACCACAATGTGCTTCAAGGTATATATAGTCTGTAAAATTTCATCGAAATCGGTTCAGATTTAGATATAGCTCGATCGCTATCGATATCGCCCAATTTTCCGAAATTTGGCCATAAAGCCCTGATTTTTAAACCGATTTTACTCAAACTTGGCGTAATATAATCTTTTATAACACTAGTAATATGTGCACAAAATCATCGAGATCGGCTCAGATTAACTTTAGCTCCCATATATATGTATCGCCCGACTTCCCTAAGTTTGACCATAAAACTCTTATTCATCAACCGATCGTACTAAAATTTAGCACAAGGTAACCTTCTGTGGTATCAACCAAACCTGAATAATATTATCCAAATCGGTTCAGATTTAGATATAGCTCCAGCGTTGCCAGTATTGTTTCATTAAAAACCGCTAGATTTGCCCGAAAAAATAGCTAAAAAAGCTGAAATTGAAAATTAAATTAAACAACAG